>NC_056726.1:396517115-396657115 GCF_019279795.1 Protopterus annectens
AGAAAAAAAAAAACGAAAATTGTTGTTGAAACCATAATGTATTGCCAGCATTTCCTTAATGAATTAGTTCAAAAGGATTGATTACCTGGGATAATTTTCACACATTTCTCAGAGCGTGTGGGAAAGTATTGTTCCTTATTAAGTTTTATTTTCTCAGTGCACTACCAAGTTAATGTATGAATAAAATGTTGTTTTTCTGTTACTACTGACAGAATTATTGGAAGTATTGATGGATGCACTTGACTCGAGTAGGCACATTGTCAATCAGATTAACATAAGTAACTGCTTAAGAATTCATCTCTAGTAATGTACTTGTCTGACTGTGAAATGCTTAACCATCAAGTAACACAAGTGTCAACAATGTTACAGAATTTCCTTAATTTGGGGGCAGGATGTAAAGCAGTGCATACTGCTTACAGTCTTTTATCATCAGTGGAGGAGATAATTTTGGTTATTGAGCTCTTTGCTTTTTTGCACCCGATTAGACTTTTTTGAGTGACAAGAAGCAGCAGGAGACAAAAGGCTTTGTGCTCAAGCTATAGGAATAAGTTATAAAAATGAAGTTTTATATATAAAAATGTTTATTTATTTATTTTTTTTAAGGCTCAGCTTTTTAGCTATTATGTTTTTGACCCCAAATGTCATTTTTATTCCTTTTGTCTGTTACTTGCAGCATGGAGGTGGAGCAAGAGCCAAAGGGTTAGAAGCAAAAAAATCCTACAGGCCTGGATTTTTTTTCTTCTGCTGTACTCTACTCCCCTCAGTCAGGCAGCAAGAGCAGTATAATGCCTGCAGTGCTGGGCTTAGCACAAGTGTATGCTTCTGCCCACCTATGATGTACCTTAAAATCCTTCTGTGTGGCACACCTCATCACTAAGGGATTTCATCCATTTAAAAGGAAGTCATTGTCCCACTGTACTCATCCCTCATTAGACCCATTATAGAATACAATGCCCCATTTGGTATGTACCTCTCAAGACATCTGCAACAACTAGAAAGGTCGCAGAAATACCTCACTAAAAAAATCACAGGTCTAAAGCAGATGCTCTACGCTGACCACCTTAAAAAACTCCAGCTATACTCTGTCGCATATCATCTACTCAGAGGCGATCTCTGCTTAACATACAAGGCCATGTCAAATGCAGAACTGTTGGACATGCTACAATTAAAGAAATCCCAATCCCTTAGAGCCACACACTCTAGGGATCTAAACCTTGTCATCACAATAAACAAAACATGCCGGGAGGGATAGGTTCCTGACCCAGAGACTCCCCAGACTCTGGAGTACACTGCCCATACATGTCAAGCAGAGTGCCTCTTTGGCCCTCTTCAAAAGGAAACTTGACAATTGGATGGGAAAAAGGAAATTCACCCTGGGGATCACATCAGTCGCCTTGCTAGACAGGGGTGCAGGGAAGTAAACAGTGTGGGAAGAAATAGCCAGGGGATTGTTATGGCTAGGCTTGTATAGGCCCTAAGGCCGATAGCCTAGTATCAACCTATGAACCTATGAACCCATAATTTTCCAATTTGCCCCTGTCCTGAGAACAGTCATACAGCATGGGCTACATGACTTGTATTGGACTTTTAGCACTATACTGTCTTTTGGAAAGTTTGGGCCAGCACTGTGTACTCTTTCCCATCATTTACTGGTCCACTCCTCCAGCATTTAGATTGCAGCTGCAGTCATGGATTCCTCTTTTCCACAGAACCAGTTGGCATATATCTATCTATCTATCTATCTATCTATCTATCTATCTATCTATCTATCTGTCTGTCTGTCTATCTATCTATCTATCTATCTATCTATCTATCTATCTATCTATCCCCTTCTAAAGCCCAAAGCCCATAATACCAACATTTAGAATGTCGAGACAACAATACCAAAAACTGACAATCATGAATGGCCGATGTTTCCCAGGGCAAGTAAACATTTGCCTGGCATGTGGAAATATGCCCTTTTCCCCACTATATTGCAATACTGGAGTTGGTATATATAGTTGAAGGGGTGTGGGGGCACATTGCGGGTCAGAGGGCATAGTGCCCCACCTAGGTGTTTTTTACACAGGCCAGTGTGTTGAAGTTACTTCATGGACAAGTGTTTCCTTTACCTGAGAAAAATTGTCCATTCGTGATGGTCAGCCTTCGACATTCTTGTCTCAAGATTCTGCCATTCAGGGTTCTGGAATTCGGGATTTGAAAGTATACACACACACACACACACACACACACACATATATATATATATATATATATATATATATATATATATAAAATGTGTGTGTGTGTGTGTGTGTGTGTGTGTATATATATATATATATATATATATATATATATATGTATATATATATATATATATATATATATATATATATATATGGGATCTGGACACATGCTCGACTAGCATATGTCTGAATCACAAAACATTGAACACACATACACGAAAGCACTTAACATCGACAAGCGCTTCCATGTATGTGTGTCTGTTTCATAGATCGGACTACAGTGCGGGTAAGGGAAAATTCCATTTTCCCCACTGTAGTGCGATCTCGAAGTGAGAATAATAAAGTAGGGGGTGGAGAGGGTGCGAGATCGGCCGGGGGGGCTTCAACATAGATTTTTTTTTTTGAACTACACATACACAGAAGCACTTTTTGATGTTAATTACTTTCGTGTATGTGTGTTCGATGTTTTGTGATTCAGACATATGCTAGTCGAGCATGTGTCCTTGTGTCCTAGAGCCATATATATATATATATATATATATATATATATATATATATATATGTGTGTGTGTGTGTGTGTGTGTGTGTGTGTGTGTGTGTGTGTGTGTGTGTGTGTGTGTGTGTGTGTGTGTGTGTGTGTGTGTGTGTGTGTGCGTGCGTATGTCTATGTGCATATTTGTGCATGCATCTGTACATTCTTTTGTTTATTCACCACATGCATGCACATGCAACTGTATATGCATGTTTGCATTTGCATGTGTACCATGTTAACATGATGAACCTTACCATGATGGGAAGGACCTGGTGCTGAGTATTTGCAGTGGATTGCAGGGGGAGTCTGAGGGGGAATCTGGTGACTGAACGCCTCAGTGAGGCTCGGACTGACACATCAGTGAAGGGCTAGCAATGTTCCAACAGCTATCCCCTATCCAGGTTTAAGAAATCCAATCAGTGCTACAGGAGTGTGGATGCATGTTCACTGGGAAACCTGGGTGCACCCACCTGGTGCAGCACTATGTGGCTACAAGACCCCAAAGCCCTATCAAACATGCCCCTTACAGGTTGCCTGAGTGAGTCAGACAGACTCTGAGGGAAGAGATACAGAAAATGTTGGAACTGGTGGTAATCCAGGAGTCCAGGAGTCCCTGAGCCTCCCCAATGGTGCCAGTACCAAAGAAAGTTGGCAGCACCTCGTGCTGTGTGGACTACAAAAAACTAGATGTCACACAGAGTCAGATGCTTACCCCATGCCAAGGACAGATGAAGCCTTAGGGCAGCTGGGTAGGGCTAAGTATTTGACTACTATTAATCTAATCAAGGGCTACGGGCAGGTACCCTTGACTCTCACTGCTAGAGGAAGGTCAGCCTTTGTGACTCCTTTCAGATTATATGAGTTCACAAAGATGCCCTTTGGGAAGGAAAATGCCCCAGCAAAGGCTGGTAGATTGTATCCTAGAAGAGCAGGAGATTATGTCTTTGCTTGTCTGGATGATATTACCATTTACAGCCATTTCTGGCATGAGCACCTTCAGCATGTCAGGGGAGTCCTAGACAGAATGCAAAGGGCAGGGTTGACTATTAAGTCCAGTAAGTGTCAGGTGGGTAAGGCAGAGGTCTCTTACCTGGGACATAAAGTGGGGAGTGGTAAGATTAGGTCAGAGCCTGCCAAAGTGGAAGCTATTCAGGCGTGGCCTGCCCCTGCTACCAAAAAGCAGGTGAGGGCATTCTTGGGGACAGTGGGGTACTATAGAAAATTTGTTCCCAATTATAGTACAATAGCTGCACCCCTCACAGACCTTATGAGGAAAAACAGGCCAGACAAGGTAGTGTGGACCCCAGCCTGTGAGCAGGCACTCCAAAAGCTTAAAGGGGCTTTGGGAGGACCCCATGTTTTAGCCAATCCAGATTACAACAAAGAATTTCCTGTGCATGTGGATGCTTTAAATCATGGGATAGGGGCTGTACTCAGCCAGGTTTCCTCAGAGAAAGAAGAGTACCTAGTTGTATATCTCAGCTATAGACTCCAACCTAGGGAGGAATGTTATGCAGCAGTAGAAAAAAATGTCTAGCCATCATATGAACACTAAAGAAACTTCAATCCTATCTGTATGGAAGGAAATTCACTGTAGTTACAGACTGCAGTCCCTTAACATGGTTACATTGAGCCAACCAGCAAAATTCCAGGTTATTAAGGTAGAGCTTAGGATTGCAGGCATATGATATGACAGTGCAGCATCATAGTGAGGCGAGCAATGGTAGTGCAGATGGGCTCTCAAGATAGGGTATAGGTTAATGCATTCCCAGACAGCCTCATTTCTCTCAAGCAATGTTTCTTCAGGGTCACTTGAGAAACTAGCTTGAGTCTTCAAAGGGGGGAGAGGGGATGATGAGAGGTATGGCCAGCTATGCCGAGAGAAGTATGGCAGTGGATGTGTAACATATGCAGCACATCTAGCTGGAATTCTGTAAATAATAATATGTTATGTGTATATAAAACTGATTTGTACAGGTGCTTTGTTGAAAATGTATTTGTAAAGTTGCTTGTGTTAAAAAATGTACCAACAGTGAGTACTGACTGTATTATAACTGATTAAATATATATGTTTTAACAGGGGATACTGGAAGAGAAGAGGTTAATGTCAATTCACTTGACTTTTAAAAATATTCTGAAATTAAATTGCTAGGCCTAAGCCATGAATATGCTATCTCACAGTTTTTAATGAAGTCAGAAATGCAATGTCTGTAACAAACATGGTTTGTTAGTCTCTGTAGGAAAAGCAGAAGTATTAGAATTGTTTTACAGCTTCCAGATGCTGCAATAAACTTTAGCAAAGCTCAAGATATGTATTGTAACACACATGTGCTAAATCCTGGCAGCTTCTAGCCAAGGGGGTAGCATGGAAACCAGAAGTTATACGACCAGATGTATGTGAAGTAATTCTATACTATAATACATCACTAAAATGATATTTTAATACTAGGTGAGTCTGAAATCTCAGGGCACTCTGTTTTTTTGGAATCTGACAAGGAAGGAACCCTCCTCACCTACTTTATATTGCCTTGCTCTAGTAAGTAAACCAGGGAATAGTAATTCTTTAGTTCCGCCAGGAAAATATAGTCAGATTTGTTAAGTACTGTTTTTCTGTATCTGTGTGAATCTATTCATCTGTGTTATTTTAATATTCCTGTATTGAAACTCTGGTGTTTATTGTAAACAGATATTTAGTATTTTCATGTTATTTCATTGTGTATTATTAAATATATTTAAACTTTTCATTATGGCTAGTCCTTTGGAGAATATTTTAAACTTTGAGAGCACTTACATCTTCTTGGTGATGCTGTGGCCACTCCTGAAAGCCCAACTCTTAACTACTATATTAACATATCCTGCCCTACCAGGTTTCTTCCAATGCTTCTATTTCTTTGAATTTGTAAGTACTAACTATAAGATGTATTATCTGTTAGACATGCCCACTAATCATCATCATCATCATCATCATCATCATCAACACCCTTTTTCCCATTTTCTACATGCAGTTGGGGCACTGTGTAAGCTGTTGCCATCTATCTGTATTGACTGCCACTCTTGTGTCTTCTGCAGCACTCATGCCTGACTCTTACAGGTTTTTCTCACACAATCCAGTCATTTCTTTGATGGATACTCTTGTTTCCTCTTGCCTTCTTCCTGTCTGTCCAAAATCTTCTTTACCAGATTGGCTTCTGCTTTTCTGCATGTGTCCAAACCACAGTAATGTGTTCTCTTTGACCTTTTCTGCAATTGGAGCTACTATGACTTCTGCTCTTTTATCTTCATTTCTTTGTCTTTCCCATGGTATGCATCCTACCACCCATCTCAGGCACTTTATCTTCATCACCTCTAGATCCTCAACTACTCTGCATTTACTGCTCAGGTTTCTGCACTTTGCCATAATACTGGTTGTACCACTGTTTTGTACAACTTACTTTTCAGCTTCCTTGTCATTCTTCAGTCATATACTACACCTGGCACTGTATGTCAGTTGGCTACAAATCCTCTGATTCTTGCTTTGACCCCTTCATTCAGACTTCAATTCTCCTCAACCTCCCCTTCCAGATGCTTGAATCTGTTAACCTGTTCTACTACTTTCCCTTCTATCTTGATGCTCAGCTTCTTTTAATTGCCACCATTTGCTGCCATTACATTTGTCTTATCTGTACTCAGTTTCATTCCACATGCCTTCAGTATCACATTCCATTCCCCTGTCCTTTGCTGAAGTTCTTGCTCAGGGTCTGCCTGTAATGCTACATAATCTGCATACAGCACATTTATTGATCTGTCCCATCTGACCTGTTTACTAATGTGGCCCATTACAAAGTATGAACAGCACTGGACTCAGAGCTGAACCCTGATGCACTCCCACTGGTCCCCACTCTGTGAGTATGAACACTATTCATACTTGAGTGATTGGATCCTTTTTAAAAGCTTGTACTAATTCTATCAATGTTTCTGGGATTTTGAACCAATGCAGGACTGCCCAAAATCAGCTATCTTGGGACCTTGTCATATGTTTTCTCCAAGTCTAGGAATGCTCAGTTGGACTCTTTCCTCATCTCTAGCTTGTTCTCAACTATCTGTCTCATTGTAAACGTTGAGTCAGTTGTGATACATCCTGATCTGAATCTGAACTGCTCATCTCCCATTTTACTTTCTACTACTCTGCTTATTCATTTATCAATCACCCTCTCCAGAACTTTCCTGCAATGTGACCGGAGCTTGATACCTCTGTACTGCCCACAGTTGTGAATGTTCTCTTTGTTCTTGAACAGTGGCACTAGTATGTGTATCCAGGATAAACTTTTCTCTCCACACTGCTGTGAGTAGCCTCAGGATACATTTCTCTGCTATCTCACCCAACATCTTTATCATATTTGCTGTGACCTTATCTGAGCCCCCTGTTTTCCTTGACTTCATTTTCTTTAGTGCTGTTCTTAATTATTCTACGGTGGGCTCACCCTCTAATCTTATCATAGGCTGTGTCTGGGGCAGTGCAGCTTCTGTGAGGTTTTCTCAACCAGAACTGCTGGAAGTACTCATTCCATCTGTCTTTGATGTCTTGTGGATCGATGAGTAGGTTGTTGCTGGCATCCCTTATAAAGGGAGTCTGACTATCTCCTTTACCTTTCTGTCTTTGCCTTACAACCCAATATAGTTTCTTTGTGCCATGAACCCAGTCACTTTCCAAAAGCTGATAAGAGTGCCACTGATACCTTATTCTTTGCTATTGCAACGTCTTACTTAGCCTCTTTGTTAGTCAACCAGTACTACTTCCTAGCCTGGTCTGTCTTTTCTATCTCCCACTTTTTGTTGCACTACTTCTTTATTTTGCTGACTTACTGGACTGCTGCATTCCATCAGCAGCTTTCATTATGTACCTTACTTCCATACCTAGCTCAGCCAGATACTTGTTCTGTAGTCCTCACACATGCTCTTTTGAGGTGCTACCTTTCTTCTTCTTCAACGCCTCTTCTTCTTGATGTGCTGGAGCCTTAAGTATTTCCCTGAACTGTTGTGCTTTTTCTCTAGTTATTTCTTTCGCCCCAACCATGTAGACCCAGACAATATTTATGCACTGAATGTTGTCCTTCCACCATACCTGACTTATTTAAATGATGTCATTTTTAATCCAACTTTGACAATTAAGTAGGTTGTGCCCAAAATATAACTCTCTGTAAAACCAGATGCTTGTTCATCGTATAACATGGGATTTCTGAAAAAAGACAAAATTAAGTTTAACTCACCAATGTTCTTATCCCTCTTCCCAGGTCCCATACTCTGTCTGATCAGATGAAGATGTGTGCTGCTGCTGATAGTAAATAACTTTCATCTCTGATGTGAATCATACCTGTCTACTATCAGATAATGCTCTGATAAATTGCCAGATGACAGCTGCTCTCCCATATACCCTCAAACTAGGTATCTCTAAATCTCTGTGCGTGTTTCAGGAGCATTAGATCTATTCTGTAGATGTTCCCCATAATAATTGCATGAAAAACTTTTGTATTTTCCAGGGTCAGTTTGTATTGACCATATGAAGCAAATGATGCAAACAAACTAGCACTTTAAGTAATAATACCATTTTAATCACTCAAGCTTTATGCCAGAAAGGCAGGCTCAGAGTTCCAACTGAGGATATCATCTTTTGCACACTAGTATAGTATCTTACATTTTTTACTGAACATATATTTAATTGGATATGTTGTAATGATTCCTAAATATCTACACTCCGTGTCTGCCCTTAGTCCATTAGTTGCAGAAATTGAATTTAGTGAGTCTGCACAAACTTTATTAAGAGGAAATAGAACTATTTTAGACAGGTTCAATTGTTACCCTGATACAGCAGCACAATTATTCACTAACTTTAAAAGAAGAGGGATAGCATTTTTTAGGTCTTTAATCCAAGTGACTCCATTATCAACAAACCATGAAAACAAAATTGTCTTCTGAAAAACATTAGGAATACATATAGGTTCGGTAGTTTAGCTTCTTGTGTTTTATGGAATGTTGTGTGAGTATATAATTTTGGGGATAGGTTGCTTTAGTACTAAAGCAGTACTTATTGTGTTTCTAATATAATTTCAGTAGTTAGTAGAACTTTTGGAATAGGACTGGAATAAATAGTTGAGAAAAGCAGGATCTCTCTCATTAGTCCAATATTGCTTGATTGATTGTGGATGCTATTATGTGTTCGTTCTAATGACAAAATCATGTGTGGAAGATGGCGATATTTCCCGGAACTAAAATGTGGGTAATGTTGATAATCTTTTTTTTTAACTGTTAAGCATGTAATATCTGTCCCCTACTTCCTGACTGTGATTGTGCTAGGATTAAAAAGGCTTGTTTTGCATATCAGTATGGGAAATGGAGAGGTGAGAATGTGCAACGTAAGATTGGTTGTATTGACTTTATAGAGAAAAGAGTTTTCATTTTTAGGTGTGACTTTTGGGGATATTTCTATGAAATGGCAGTGTTCAAGGTGGGTGACAGATAAATGAAAAAAAAAACATTGATGTGTGGATGTTTCCTGTTTTTTTGTTTGTAAAAAAATAAATATGTTTATTGAATTCTTTGTTGTTGGGTTGTGGCAGTAAGTGTGGTTTTAATATGCCAGAGGAAACAGAGTAAGTGTTTGGGGCATACGGATTCTTCTTTTAGAGGTCTAAATTGTATCTAATCCAATGAGAACTTGTATCGGTGAACAAATCTGATAGTGGTAAGGCACTGCTTTATCCAGTATTATATTATTTCCCTCTTCATTTATATAATGCATTTTGTCTCACCTTTTAGGGGTCAAAAGGTAATTTGCTAAGAAGATTATAAGTCTGAGGCTAGGGCTATTTTTTGTGGAAATTCAATGGCAATTATATGTGTGCTAGGAGAAACTAATGATATTCTGTCATGAATGCATGTAATTATACTGTGGAGAGTTGGAAGCTTTAGGAACTGATATAGCATTAACTTTATAGTCGTTAAAGTCAATAAATCCAATTAAACCACAATGGCATGACTTGGTCTGGTGTCTATCTCACAGGAGGATCCTTTTTCAAAGTGCAATGAAATATAATTTTTTATTCATAATGACTCCTTTTCTGCTGTGGCTCTGTCATAGATCTAAACAGTTAAAACTTCTTGCTGATACCCATAAAGCTAGTGCATGTTCTGTTTTATGTGACTTCCTTCTTTGGGTAATTTTCTGCCATATTCCATAAGCGTCAAGGTACAACCAATTATTTATTCCATCTATTTACTAAATACCTGTTGTACAGTAGTGATTTTACTGAAGTAAACATAAACATGCCTCATGGTTTGCAGAAATAAGTTTGGTCTCAAATTAATTGTTCTGCATAGATATACTTGCAACATTAATGCTGCAATCTGAGAAGGCTGACAGTGATCAACCAACTATTATCTACAAGTAGCAAAATGATGCTATTTTAATACTCGATAGCCATTAGAATAGCAGGTAAACTTAACAAGCATACATGAGGATGAATTAATGAAAAATAAATAACAAGCTAAGTAACAAAAAGAAGCAAGCAACACCATATAAATGTTCCAGAAACCTTTCAGTCAATATGCCGTTACCTATTTCAAATATAGCTGCAAAAAGAACATTTAAGCAAGAAACAACAAATGCCACATTTTGCACCTTGAACAGCAGAATCTTCATTATGGCAGCAGTTTTATTACTAAGCCTACTTATATCTTTGGCTTTACAGGGAATCGTGATGAAATATGGAAACAATGGCTGCAATGGTTTGATATTTTATGTGCTACATCTGGCATAAAAAAAAAATCAAGTACAAGTAGTCATATTTTTACATGGATGGAGGTGATACTATAAAGGTATTTATCACATTACATTATACTCATGAGCAAAGAATAAACTATTTATCGGTCATAAAATGAATTCAAACAGGTATACAGTAGAAAGAGTTCAAAACAAACAGCACAGAAAACAAAGCATCATGGTCCAAAACAGTTAAGAAATATTAAAAATTAGGTACAAATGCAGAGAAAGCAATAGGATTACACATTTCTGTATAAATTATAACGTAAGCAATATTATCCCCTTGATCATAGCTAAAGAATCATTGATATGATGTCATAGGTAAGTTCAGTACATGTATATGACATCAGTGAGCTGAGTTATATTACTACAACCATTTCTGCCCATTGATCACAGTCATTCATAAGATTCATTAATTGGAGTTAAAGTAGTTTCAAGGCAATTTAGTCTTATTACCTTCAATGCCTTGCCAATACCCACTATCAGGCTGTACTCTTTCTTAAGGAGGGTAATAAATTTTTTATGAAGGCTAGAGGTATTAGAAAGGGTCTTGACAATAACACAACATGCGCAGTCATTTGCAGATCTAGATAACCAGAGATCTTGGTTCTCAGTTTAAAAATCGGAGAAGTAAATGCTGAAAATGACAGGTCCCAGTGCAAATCCATGGGAGACTCCACTGGTTACCTCCCTACTTTCACATGATGCAGCTATCACATAAACTATAAGTAGAGCCATCCAGCACTAGGCAAGCTATGCAGTTGTGTAAGGGCCCACTGGATGGAGGAGCTGCCACATTTATTTTTTAATTTAAAATTAAAAGAAAAGATGAAAGCCATCTGTGTGCTATGTTTACATCTTGTCCATACACACTTACTGTTGCTTGCATCAGAGCATGTTTGCCATGTCTGGAATTTAAACACCATTCCTGCTTTCTGCTATCAGTCAGGGTGTGTGTAGTGCCCTGGTTAGACAACAGGTTAGTTAATTTAACAGACTCAAACCCTATACTTTACAGGAGACAAGAGCCTAAATCCTCTACACCAACTACCAGACTATGAGTTTCAGTACATTTTCAAGGAATTGTGAACGTCAATACATTTTCAAGGAATTGTGAGTTTTGGTATATTTTCAAGGAACTGTGAACTTTAAGGGAAGAGAAGTTTATTGTCACTCATGCCAAGTCTGTTTTCAATGTACAACTATTTTGTTTAGCAAATGGTCATCACTGCTTGTACTAGAAAATTTGAAAGCAGTGTTAGTAGCATTACATGTAGCATACTTTTTTTCATGCAGAAGGCTGTGGGTTCTACTCACACCATGTAGATGGATTGCTGATACTGTGTTGTACTTTAAGAGGGGGTGGGGTGTTGCAGTCCTGAGTTTGTCCTCCCTTGAGAGAGATTCCTTATAACTACGAACCTGTTGTCAGTTTGCCATCCATTCCCTATTGTAATATTACCAGCTTACCAATTTGTGCTTTTTTTAATGCAACATAGGCAATGTATTCTTCAAGGGCAGGAAGCACTGAATTTGCAGATGAAACACTTTAATATAAAGTTATTTGCTAGTAGCAACCTCTTCATTAGTTATAGATCTCTATAATGTGCAATTATTCAAATGGTTTTACTTCTGCAGAGATTGTGCATGTTGTCTGATGTTGGTTGACTGTAATGATAGAAGTGTCCTTTTATGGTTGAAATGTTCTGAAATGGGCAGTTTTGTCATTATCGGTTCATACGTTTTATTTCATTGCTTACAGCTTACTGTAAAGGTGTTCAAAACTACAACTTTAAAACACTCTAACAAGTTGTGCTCTATTATACAAGGAATACAATTTAATAGAATGAAGAAGTGAATCAAAGAACATGTGCATGTATGCATGGTCCTACAAATTTGTGCAAGGGGCCTGTGGTTTAAAAACAGCCCAGAGGTAAATATAATCAGCCAATGGCGAGATGCATTTTCTTGAATGTGGGTTTCAATGCCATTTCAAGGAATGTGAGTTTCAGTGTCAGTGAAGTTTAATGTTAATGCTGTCTGTTTTCATTCTTAAACTATATATTTTTTTTAAATGTCTATCAGATTTTGTGTATAAAATTTGAAATGTTTTAATTAAATTCAAATATCAGTTATCATTGTAGAAGTAAAGACAAAAATAGTACGTACACTGACAGGTTTGAATGGTGTTTAGAGTCATAGCCGGCCTTAGGCATAAGCTAACTAGGCAGCCTCCTAGGGCGCCACTGTAGCAGGGGCACTTTTCCAGTATTTATTTGGTGTAGGTAGACCAGGATGGGGGCATTGAGTGGTGTGGGGGCACAGTAGAGCCCTTTTGCATAGGGCGCCAGTTGACATAAGGCTGCTCCTATTTATAGTAACTGGGGAGAAATAGCCAAGTAATGGGATACTGGAATCAGAGTGGGGGGAGGGGCTGGGTGGCTTCTGTGGGGTGGGAATGGAGTGTTCTATTACCCTGCCTAAGACCCCATTTGACCATGATCTAGCTCTGACATAAACCATGTGGCTTTTGTCTTTTAGCCAGTTTGCTATCTAACATACCACATAAGGATCTGTATTTAAATCATATATCTTACTTACAATGGAGTATGGCATCAAAAATCTTGGATAAGTCAAGATGCTTTGTGTGAGCAACATGGCCACTGTCAACAGATGGTGTGACATTGTTATAGAAATAACTCAATTTAATAGGCATGATCTCCCTTTGATGAAACTGAAATGTTAAGAGTCCAGCGTAATGAAATGTTTGATGTCATAATTGATGAGAACAGTTATGATATGCCCTATAGCTTTGTAGATCAGGCTCATAAAACTGATGGGTCTATAGTTACTAGGTCCTTCTTAGTGCCACAGTTGCAGAGCAGCATCAACATTGCAGAGTGTCATTACTCAGGAACAAATCCTACAGTTAAATTTAGGATAAACGATTTAAGGAGAGATTTAGTGAGAGCATGTTTGATGCTATTTAGCAAACATTCATGTATGTTGTCAGGCCCAATGCAGGAAGTATTTATTGGCCTTTGATATCACTTTCAGATCATGTTCCTTGGTGATAATAGGGAGTGTAAGGGATTCTACAATGTGAAGAATTTGGATAAATGTTTTGGGGGTGATGTTTGCAATAAATCTGTTGCTAGTAAATAGAGCATTGTTGGGTACAATTCCTTCATTTCATAATGTAGCTGAAGAATGACTTGTAGTCCTGAGACTCAGAAGTTAGCCTCTGTTCATGAGTTTTCTAGTCCTAATTTTTTTTAGTCTAAGTATTTTTCAGTTCCCTGTCCCATTTGTTTGCCATTCGTGTTATGAGGGCATTTGGATCTGTCTCTGTTATGTAATTTATGATTTTTCCTCTTGTTACAACGTTTTTTTTACATTGATGAACCACCAGGGTAGTTTTTTTTTAATTTCCTGTTGTATTTTGTTCTAGTACACATTATGAATTCTATGTAATTGCCTAAGTGGGTACATACCTCCTGTGTGAAGCTGACTGCTTTGTCAGTATCTGAGTTGGTCCTGTCACAGGTGAATTTTGTGTCCCATCATATCATTTTATGAAGATTGTATGTTTGAAGTACTTTAATTCAGGGATTTGGTTTCAGGCATTTTGAGGTTTTGAAGGTGAATGTCACAAGTTTATGATCAGAGTTAACTGCTAAAGTTAGTATTGTTCCCTACAAATCACCTTTTTTCACAAAGCTCCTATCTGCTTAGCATCCTTGCCACACACTGAGAGGGGGCCTGAATAAATCCTGTGCCACCCTTGGCAGAAAAAATATTTATCTTACTCTTTTGCACTTCATTTAACTGCTTTATCTGCCAATATTTGTACTTTACATTGTTTTCAAGTACCCTGATATTGTACTGTTTGCTGAGAACTGCCCTTTTGAGAAGCTTTACTGGCAGTGTTACTGTGTAAGGTGCTAGTTTGTACTTGTGTTGGTACTTAATTGTTGTATTGCTGCAATTTTTGACCTGCTAAAGGGACTCTACACAGTTCCCTTTGTTTTCAGTGCCTATATATCAATTCCATGTGTTTGAGTGACTGATTCTCACAAAGTTCAACAATCCTTGGTGTCCTCGCCTGTGCCTCTGAAGTGATTTCCTTGCATCACATGTCACCCAGGCCCAAGCTAAGTACTTGTATTTTAAAATCACTATTTTTAGTGATCAGCTACTGATTCCTTGTTTTATTTGTGCATTTAACTGTACTTAAAGCTGAAATTACAGCATTTGCTCAAACTGTCTTGCTATTGGTCTGATTGACATGAAATCACCTTTTCTAGCTAGTTTATTTTTTTGTCTTGTAACACACACTTTCAAGCAATCTTTTCTTGTGCTTTTATATTAAGAGGATTGGGATATTCAATTTAGTGACACAGTAGGTGGTGGCCTGGTCTACCTGAGATGAAAAATACAGAAGTTTATATATAAAACTAGTGCTTGGACTGTAACCTGCAATTTAGTGCCACATTGCACAAACTTAAGCTCACAGCAGCTAGCTTGTGCATCAAATAGCACTAATACCATATCCTAGCCCTGTCTAATACCATATCCTAGCACTGTCTAATACCATATCCTAGCACTGTCTAATGCCATATACTAGCACTATTCAACTCTAGTTTGCAACCCCGGAGGCCACCCTAGGAGAGCTCTATATATCCCAGTCATCATACTCTAATAGCCCACACTAATACAAGCCTGGACAACGTGGATATGAAATTTCCAAATGTCTTCTTATCCATTTATCTAGATATTGGCATCCTGAGACAATGTAGCAATTGCCTCATGTTCACTGTCAACCTTTAAATCCTTAAAGTAACCAACATAGTATGTGACAGAAGGACATACACAATTTCTTTGGAGGCAAAAATCTCTCACACAGACAAGGTTGCTAAAATCACACATACTACATCCACCACACATCGTGTCCGCCACATGCATAGAGCATCTTATGCTGACGTGCTAAAAAGCAATCTCCTCAAACCTCAAAGACCTCCTAAACCAGCAACAACAATGCCTATCCTTAGCAATCTCTAAAGCATAAATCAAATGCAACGCCAAACACTGCCCATGAGCCTACACCCAATGGACTCCAGAAAACAAAGGTCATAAGGTAAGCAAACAATTTACCCAGGATTCTTGTTGTAGGGTACTCCACTGTACATTGCCCAACTTACCAGACCAGGCAAGGAAAATATTACATTCAATTGCTTATCTGGAGCCAGGATCCAACAAGTTACATACTCACTCAAGTCATTGCGTCACAGGTACCACCATGATTCTGTCATATTCCTTGTGGGTACAAATGACCTGAGAGATATCTTTCTGGATTATATTAAGACAGGCATTGTGGACGTCTCTAAATATGTGTCTCAGACTGGTATGTGCCTTGCATTGAGCAGCATTCTACCTTCACCAAAGATGATGCCACAGTATGAAAAAAAAAATGACTGACTTTAGCAATTGGTTTATTTTCTGGTGTCAATCCAGGGGATTCAATATCTCTCAGCCTGGGAGGACATGGTCAACAGACCACACTGCTTTGCCAAAGAAGGTTTGCACATATTCCCCCAGGTTTCTGGAGTTGAGCTAACATTTTAGCCACCCCCTTAAAGCCTTTTTTAGGCAATGGCAATGTGATAAACCTATTGACATAGCAAATCAAACCTAAAGGAACCTAAAGGTGTTTTGCTCAATGCTAGGAGCCTTAACAAGCCACTCTACAACAAACAAGATCTCCTTACTCTGGAGAATATAGACATCTGTGGCATTACCAAAACTTGGTTTAAAGCCTCAGAAAGTACTCCAGCAGTGCAAGGCTACAGTGCCTTCCACACATTTAGACCATCTGCCACACAGACAGGGACTAAACATTGAGATGTCTCTGTTTACATTAGCAACAAGTATACCTCAAGGTTGGTTAAACAGGATGATATCATGGAGTTCATCCACATGCAAATCATCTTAGATGGGAGTCCCTTACCAAATCCTAGCAAGCTACAGGTCACCATCTATGTCTCAAGAATCGTACAGCTCTTATCTAGGCCTACTGAAGGCACCGTCAATCCAACCAAACACTCTATTCATGGGAGACTTTAAGTACTCCTCAATAAAGACTGAGAAACATACACTGCCACTATCTTACAGGCACATAATTTCCTGCATTTTATTAACAAGTATCCTTGATCAGTTAGTGTGCACTTCAACCAGAGGTTCAAACATAGTGGACCTTGTTCTCACCAGAATGGGAAAATGCCTCATCCCCCCATGTCATGTCCTCACTGGTGAAGTAGGACCATAAAGCTGTCTCATTTAAAATAAAAATCAACTTGGAAAACCTAGCAAAACTTGTTACATTTAGAAACTATTGTAAAGCAAGCTGCATCCTATTAAGCTAAAGTTTATCAAAATTCAATACCCTGCCCAACCCAGAGTGTACAACAGCTGATGCAGAATTATTCACAGAAACATTGTACAAACATGTAAATGGCTGCATAGAGGCTGCTGTATCTACCAGCAGTAAGCCCAAAACAAACCCCAAAAACAAACCACACTGGTGGAATCTTAATCTTTGTAGTGTATATAACAAAAAGTAAAAAGTCATGTCAAAAGTCAGAAAGGACAACTCCCTTAAAGATAAGAGCTCACTAATAAAACTATGCAGACAGGAAACTAAAAGTATATAGTAAATCCAACAAGGCCATTTATGAAGCCAAGATAACTTCTCAGGTTAAAGATAACCACAAGGCCTTCTACAGCTTTGTCCAGAATCTCAAACATAACATGCAACAGTGTGCAGAACTGGCAATAAATGGTACCACCTTCACTGAGAAAAGGGACAGCGAATCTGTTAGCTGACAAATTCAGGTTAAACTTTACCCCCACTCCCCCTGCCACCCCTTGGGAAATCCCTAGCAGCACAACTATCAGAAGGGAGCAAGTCAAAGCGGCACTCACTAAGGCTAAAAACACAACCTCAATGGGATCCAACAATTTCCCAGGTTGCCTCCTAAATAGCCTGAAAGACTACTTGAGTCACTTTTACATTCGATTAGTTTTTTTAAAGTCAGGAAATACAAAAAAAAAAGTACAATCAAAAAAAAAAAAAATTTTTGTAGGGGGCCAAGTCCCAGACTGCACCCCTACCAATATATATACCAACTACTGGCTCACACATTGCTGGGCTTTGGCGGGAAAAACTGAAGAACTCCACTGCAACAACCCAGCCCCTAAAACTACAAGTATAGTTATAATCAATTGTAGTTAAAAAATAACCAATAATGAAAAACTACTCACTGCAGCTATGCCCTTTGGAATGTACAATAGTTGTCTGCTCCCATCTGTTTTTTTTTTTTTCATTTTGGTCCAAGTGGTGCATTTAGACTTTGTTGCTATGTGCATCAATGTGCAAGTGCTGAATAAATCAAATTCCATCCCTTCACTAAAACCAGTGGATTCCTCAGTATGCTACATTATTTAACTATATAAGGTAGGAACCTTTACAGCTGCTTTATTCACTAATACCCCTACTCTTGCCGAGCCAGACAGTAAAGAAATGGAAATCATAAAAGCAATCTAATGACAGCAGACATACTTGATAGGCTTTGTTATCCCCTTGCTTCTCTTTAAAAGGGTGAAGCACAACTAAGATACATGATGTGGTTATATTTGTCTATAATTTATGATGGGATAAGTAGCACAAGAAAAAAATAGACGTGCCATCAGCAGGGCATATGTGAGTGTTGTTTTGAGGACTTGTGCACTGCACCTAGGAGAAAGTGCCATACTTACTATGTAGTGTTGTTAAGTTCCATGTCACTCTTATGTGACATGATACCAGTTCACATGTAGGCCCGCACACTTCTTGGTTACTGGGAAACATCACCAGTCTAAGGATGGACATGGAATAATTTCACAGGGATTACAGTACTGCCCCAGTTGTAAAAAATGATGTTTTACAGAGCTTGGTAGATATACATGCATGCATGCTGTAAATGTTAGATAAGAAGATTAGGCCACATGACACTGTTGCAGCTGAATGTGTATTACCCAGAAGATAGCACATGGTGATTCATGATTGGTGAATAGAACTACCATACTATTGTCAAATGGATGTGGCTGCATGGGTAGTATACTAACAGTACAGAGCGGTATAGTATAGAAACAAGAATGCACATGTGTTTTGACAGTGCACTACAGAAATATATGTAGTATGCACAGCCAACATACTATGCTGACATATGAGATGGAAACCTGTTACACAGAACAGTTTAATGAAAGAAAAAGGCACATCTTGCTAAACCAGCAGCCCTACAGTACACAAATTCTGACTTAAAACCAACACACATCAATTCCATGACTCGACAATGCTTTCGACAAGGAACTGCTTTGTGATGGACAGCGCATAAACTGACTTTTTTATTGACATGTATGATGGCCAGATAGGGCACAGAACTGTGCTGGCACAACTTAAAATGTGCATGTTAACTGTAAAGCTCATGGGTTGCAAATGTTGGGGAAGACCTCATATAAAGTACAGTGTGTGTTAAATGTTGTAAAGTACAGAACTGTGTGGCAAAGAAACGGTAATAATCTTCAACGTATGTACACAAAAAGGCATTTTCTGCCATCTGAAGAGCAGAATATATATAATGGGATCACATCTGTGGGTTATATGCAATGCCAAACTATGTCAGAATTTATATATTAAAAAGCAGAAACTTCCAGAATGCACATGCTAATTGTAGATTGACTGTATCATAACATAGAGGATTATAATCGGTTCACCGATCATAACCGCTTATTATGCAATCAAGGCATGGATACCAAGAAATTCACCTATAGAGCAAATCTTGACATCCATGTTGAGAACATATAATTTAAGATAATGATGGGGGATTTGAGAATTCTTTATAGTGCATGGAGCTTTATCTGCTGCATGTACTACTAGTAAGAGTAACAGTAAAAAAAGGAACAAAAAATGCTAAGTGTTTTGTCAGCTTTCAAAGCCGCAAAGCACTTAGAACCTAGGAAGCACTGTCAGAAAGGGGGTGTAACACACAGAGTCACCTTACATTTACACTCACCTTCCATTGAAGCACTGTCAGAAAGGGAGTGTAACACACAGATTCCCCTTATATTTACATTCACCTTCCATAGAAGCACTGTCAGAAAGGGAGTGTAACACACAGAGTCCCCTTACATTAACACTCAACTTCCATAGAAGCACTGTCAGAAAGGGAGTGTAACACACATAGTCCCCTTACATTTACACTTACATTCCATAGAAGCACTGTCAGAAAGGGAGTGTAGCACATAGAGTCCCCTTAAATTTACACTCACTTTCCATAGAAGCACTGTCAGAAACATTGTGTAACACACAGAATCCCCTTGCATTTACACACCTTTCATAGAAGCACTGTCAGAAATGGAGTGTAACACACAAAGTCCCCTTACATTTACACTCACCTTCCAAAGAAGCAATGTCAGAATGGGAGTGTAACAAACATAGTCCCCTTACATTTACACTCATCTTCCATGGAAGCACTGTCAGAAAGGGAGTGTAATAGAGTCCCCTTACATTTACACTCACCTTCCATAGAAGCACTGTCAGAAAGGGAGTGTATTTTATTATGTTTAGTAAACTCCAAGGTAAAGACACAATGTGCTTAAATATACATATGACATAACTGTACATACAAAACAGATCTGAGTTTGCAAGTCTTTCAATAAAACGGAGATAGGGAACTCATTATAATAAATTACCTAGCTGTAATCACATATTGTATTTTAGTTAGTACACATATATAATTTCCATTTATAGGTTTAATTTCCCATATATTTAATCTTCATTATTAACCTTAGTATAGGAATTTATATAAGTTGCAATACTATATAATGGGCTTATATTGGTGATGTCTGGGATTTCTCTGTGGTATCATTTCTTTCTTATTACTAGATTAAACCATAAAGCTAGCTTAAAATTGCTAGAGGTTACACAGACATATAGTTGTGTTAACATGTATCATATGTACAGTGGATATTAAGTTTAAAAACATATTCTGAAGACTTGTTTATTCAGGTTTAGGGTATCTGCCAGGATCACACAGGTTATCTCTATAATTATTTATATGTATGTATATTTGCACTTGTTTAGATTTACTAATTTGTTAAGATTTTTTCTATAGGTGGTAGAAAGTTTTTCCAAATGTGAACCTAAGTTGTTTAATGTTAAATATCTGATGTTTATTTCTCTTTCTCTTTTATTGGCTGAAGTGCAGTTACATTTATAAACTAAGATAAAACAAGCTCATTAATTATTTTAGGAACACTATGGTTTCATTTATCAAAGAATTAATGTTTAAATAGTGTCCAAAATTTTATTGCCAGATAAATGAGGGTGTTCCTATGGAACCAAAGGACAACAATAGTATATTTTTTTGTGCAGTTTTGCTCTGGCGCTCCTTTAACTACAATGACAAGAGGTGTAGAGGATTAATGGTGTTTTAAAGGGAATGGGTAGATTAGGCTTTGTAGACATAGTTGTTCTATATATAGGTCCATCCCATGTTCTATTTTTTTTTAGATGTAAAGTTTTATAATAGTTACTTATTTATACCACAAATTTTTTAAATGTTTAACGTAGTTAAAGACCTATACTATTCCTGGTCCAGGGGTATAGTGGGTAGGCACTGGTATGGGATGGGATTTCAAGAATTCTTTCACAAAACATTTCTGTTTAACTCTAAATTGCTTGTAATTCACTATCTACGAGTTCGAGAATACCAACAGAAAAGGAATTTTTTGGAATGTGGGTAATAGATTCTTGGAATATTAAGGGGCTCCAGAACTTGAAAAAGAGGAAATTGTTGCTTCATTTATTTTTGCAGGCCAGGGCGTGTTTTATATTACTTCAAGAAACTCATTTGACTAATGAACAATGGATAGAAATAAAGAAAAAGAAATGGATAAGAGAAATTATTGCCTCGGAAGGTAAAACTAATAGTGCGGGAGTAGCGATAATTATAAAAAATCAGTATCAAGGGAAAATTTTGGATTCTAAAACTGATAAAGAAGGTAGGTGGTGCTATGTGATTATTTATTCCACTGTTTATGATAAACCCATTATACTTCTCAATATATATGCACCATGTAAGAATCAACAATTATTCTTAGCATCACTCTGTCCTATTTTAAATAAATATACTAGTCACTACATAATTATAGGGGGAGACTGGAATGCTTATCAGAATCCTAAGTTAGACAAATCTAGCCAACAAAGGTTATTTAATAGTCAAGTAGTAACAACATTATGTGAGCTCAAACATGACTTTAAGTTATATGACCCCTTTAAATATACAAACAACCTTTTTAACACGAATAGTTTTACATTCTACTCAGCTTGTCACAAAATGTGGTCTAGAATAGACTTTTTTCTAATCTCGGAAACATTGATTAATTATGATCCAGTAGTATCCATACATGCTTGTTATCTATCAGATCATTCAAAAATTTCATTAAGTTTTGCCAAAGATCTTAGAAATAGTAGAATATACAGGAGTTATAATTGGTCCTTAAATCCAAATTTGTTAAATAAAAAAGAAATAATCAAGGAAATTCAAGAAATTTTAAATTCCGTACTAGCTAGATTACTTAAACATCAACATATAACTGATATTGAATGGGTGGCAACTAAAGCTCAGGTGGGGGGGTTCTTTCAAAAAGCCTCTTATTATAAAAAAATTCAGCTCAAAGAAGAACAAATCTTAGAGGCTAAAATAAATTTGTTAGATCAGGAATTAAGGCAAAATCATAACACACAAACAGAAATGGAATTATTTAAATGTCAGAAAGATTTCTTCCTGAGTCAAAATAATAGGTTAGCATTTCATGAAACCAAAATGCTGGCAAGATATGCTAATCATATTCAAACTCCATCTAGGGCTTTAGCTCGAATTATTAACCAATCTAAATCACCCTCTCAAATTACTGAAATACTTTACAATGATACAATTTATACGAGATCTGAAGATATTAATTCCTTTGAATTGATTTACTCGCAAATTTATGGTGAGTTAGATGGGTCAAGTATAAATGAGACTAATGAGGATTTTATTCAACAAATTAATTTTCCGAAATTAGAAGACAATTTCCATAGAGATTTAACCAAACCAATTTCTACCGAAGAAATATCAACAACAATAAACACGTTAAAATCACATAAGGCTCCGGGTCCAGATGGTCTTACTTCTGAGTTTTACAAAACGTTTAGTGATACGATTGAGAAAATACTAGCATACACTTTTAACTATATTATTAACAATAAAATCAACGACCCTCATTTTAATGCATCCAAAACTATTTTAATACATAAAGAAAATTCGGATCACCAAAATCCGGATAATTATAGGCCTATTTCACTCTTAAATATTGATACTAAAATTATGACTACTATTTTAGCTAACAGACTGAAGAAAATAATGAAGTTTATAATTTCAAATGAGCAAACGGGTTTTTTTAAGTTCGAGGCAAACTTGTGACAATACTTTAACTCTACATACATTAATCGCTTATGCCAATCAGAAGAACTTAAATTTGTATGCTCTCATTATTGATGCACAAAAAGCCTTTGATAGAGTGAACATAACATTTTTATTTCATATCTTACCATTTTTTAATATACCACAAGAATTCATCAAGACATTGCAAATATTATATAATAATCCATACACTACCTTATATATCCACAAAATTTTCTCTAAAAGAATACAAATCAAAAATGGAACCCATCAAGGTTGCCCTCTATCCCCTCTATTATTTAATTTATATTTGGAACCATTATTTTTGCATATCAAACAAGTGTATATCATAATGCCCCAATACTTTATGATGCCAAGATTTCTATGGTAGCTTTTGCAGATGATCTCAATGTATATTGTACAACTCCAGTTACTGATACCAAGAAATTATTAACAGCTATCGAAAACTTCGCAGTAATATCTAACTATAAAATAAACCTTAAAA
The DNA here is from genome assembly GCF_019279795.1 of Protopterus annectens. Classification (NCBI taxonomy): domain Eukaryota; kingdom Metazoa; phylum Chordata; order Ceratodontiformes; family Protopteridae; genus Protopterus; species Protopterus annectens. Next base: position 396,540,715 of record NC_056726.1, read on the forward strand.
AAAAACAAGATATTTCCACTAAAAACTCCGAAACCCTTTTCGCTTTTACCATTGGTAGGGCAAATAAAATCAGAGGAAAAGATTAACTATCTAGGTATTACATTTTCCACAGACAATAAAGACTTTTATATTAATAATGTCAAATTGATTTGGGATAACACCTTATCGGACCTAAGGAGATGGAATAAACTAAAATTACCACCGTTAGCTAAGGTTTCAATTATTAAAATGAACGTATTACCCAGGTTATTATATATCTTCAGAGCTGCTAAGGTTTTAATCCCGAAGAAGCTCTTTAAACAAATACACATGGAAGCTGCTAAATTTATTTGGGAACCTAGGAAAACTAGAATTTCATAAGATAAATTGACAACCCCTAAAGACAGAGGGGGTTTAGAATTACCCAATTTTGAAAAATATTATTTAATTGTAAATGCCAATAGAATTTTAAGAATCGCTAATCATGATACACATAGCAAGAAATGGTCCCCTAACTGGTTAAAATTGAACCATAAACATGTTGAGAGTCTGAATATTAATCCTAAAACATTACCCTTTCTAAGGAAAGATACGTTGAAATCAATGGCTTTAATGGGAGCATATTAAAATACAAATCACTCTATTACAAAATCTTTTCACTTCATTAAATCTCACCCAATACTTTATGATTTTACAACCTTTTCATAGAAATCCAAACTTAAGAATTAATAATCAATCAACTGAACTAACTTCCCGCTTATTATTAATTTAACATTACGGGATATATACCCTTATTTGAAAAATTCACCTCATGAAATAAGACAACAATGGAACCTTCCCAAATCATACTTAATAATATTGAGACAGATCAAAGATGTATCTATAAGTTATTTTAAAGATTTCAAAATTAATGATGAGGATTTAACGAAATGTACTGATCTTTGGCAAGCCCTCCTGCAAGAGAATAAATATATAACATCTGCATATAAACTAATAAAAGAAATAAAATATCAAGATCAAGTTCTTTTATCAAAGTATTGGAAAGAAAAAATACCTTTGGTTGAAAATAGTAAAATATTAAAAGCAATTAACTTAACTAGAAAATCAATTTCCCTTCAAAAGCTAACTTTTACTCAACTTATGATCTTTAATAATGCTTATTATACGCATCTTAGCCTGCATAAATGTAATTCTAAAAACTCTTCTAAATGTACATACTGTAAAAATGAAATGGCAGATCTCCTCCATATGTTCTGGAGCTGTAAGTGTATATATAAACTATGGAATTCCATGAAACTACAATTGCAGAAGGTGGGTTATCAAGCTTCTACACTTTCCTGGGAATTTACAATATTACATATTCCCCCAAATAATCTAAGTCCCAAATGACATTCTTATGAATATCTTTTTGTTAATGAAACTCTATATAGCAAGCAATTGGTTGAATCCACTACAAACTTCATGGGATAACTTTAAAATTCTAATGATAAAACACATACTAGCCCACAAATTACTAATTACTGAACATACCAAACACATTAATAATCGGAAAATTTGGGAACAAATTTTTAATATTACATTGGCTTAATGTGTAGTACCCAGGATAACCCTTGGATACGAAGACTATAAAGTAAACTTTAAGAGTAACCAAATTATTATAAGATATATTACTTATTGTCTAAGCTCTTCAGATGTCTTTTCGGGTGTTAAAGTGAAAGCATTCATGTATATAGTGTATATATGTTCTAAGACTGTGGTTTTTTTTTTTTTTTTTTCTCTTTTAGTAATACTGTGTGGAAACTACCTGTTTACATTAAGCTCAAATGTATGTTTGAACAATTGTAAAAGCAATAAAGAATTATTATTGAAAAAAAGAAAGGGAGTGCAACACACATAGTCCCTTACATTTACACTCACCTTCCAAAGAAGCACAGTCAGAAAGAGAGTGTAACACACAGAATCCCCTAAAATTTAGACTCCCCTTCTATAGATACATGGTCAGAAAGGGAGTGTAGCACACAGAGTCTACTTACATTTACACTCACCTTCCAAAGAAGTACTGTCAGAAAAGGACTGTAGCACAGAGTCCCCTTACATTTACACTCAACTTCCATAGAAGCACTGTCAGAAAGGGAGTGTAACACACATAGTCCCCTTACATTTACACTCACCTTCCAAAGAAGCAATGTCAGAAAGGGAGTGTAATTAAGTCCCCTTACATTTATACTCACCTTCCATAGAAGCACTGTCAGATAGGGAGTGTAACACACATAGTCCCCTTACATTTACACTCACCTTCCATAGAAGCACTGTCAGAAAGGGAGTGTAGCACACAGAGTGCCCTTACATTTACACTCACCTTCCATAGAAGCACTGTCAGAAAGGGAGTGTAACACACAGAGTCCCTTTACATTTAAACTCTCCTTCCATAGAAGCACTGTCAGAAAGGGAGTGTAACACACATAGTCCCCTTACATTTACACTCAACTTCCATAGAAGCACTGTCAGAAAGGGAGTGTAACACAGAGTCCCCTTAAATTTACACTCACCTTCCATAGAAGCATTGTCAGAAATGGAGTGTAACACACATAGTCCCGTTACATTTACACTCACATTCCATAGAAGCACTGTCAGAAAGGGAGTGTAACAGAGTCCCCTTAAATTTACACTCACCTTCCATAGAAGGACTGTCAGAAAGGGAGTGTAACACACATAGTCCCTTTACATTTACACTCACCTTCCATAGAAGCACTATCAGAAAGGGAGTGTAGCACACAGAGTCCCCTTACATTTACACTCACCTTCCATAGAAGCACTGTCAGATAGGGAGTGTAACACACATAGTCCCCTTAAATTTACACTCACCTTCCATAGAAGCACTTTCAGAAAGGGAGTGTAACACACAGTGTCCCCTTACATTTACATTCACCATGCATAGAAGCAAGGTCAGAAAGAAACTGTAATACACATAGTCCCCTTACATTTACATTCACCTTCCAAAGAAGCACTGTCAGAAAGGGAGTGTAATAAAATCCCCTTGCATTTACACTCACCTTCCATAGAAGCACTGTCAGAAAGGGAGTGTAACACAGAGTCCCCTTACATTTACACTCACCTTCCAAACAAGCACTGTCAGAAAGGGAGTGTAACACAGTCCCCTTAAATTTACACACACTTTCCATAGAAGCACTGTCAGAAAGGGAGTGTAACACACACAGTTCTCTTGCATTTACACTCACCTTCCATAGAAGCACTGTCAGAAACTTTGAGTGTGACACACAGAGTCCCCTTACATTTACACTCACCTTCCATAGAAGCACTGTCAGAAAGGGAGTGTAAATAAGTCCCCTTACATTAATACTCACCTTCCACAGAAGGACTGACAGATAGGGAGTGTAACACACATAGTCCCCTTACATTTACACTCACCTTCCATAGAAGCGCTGTCAGAAAGGGAGTGTAACACACAGAGTCCACTTGCATTTACACTCACCTTCCATAGAAGCACTGTCAGAAAGGGAGTGTAATTAAGTCCCCTTACATTTATACTCACCTTCCATAGAAGCACTGTCAGATAGGGAGTGTAACACACATAGTCCCCGTAAATTTACACTCACCTTCCATAGAAGCACTGTCAGAAAGGGAGTGTAACACACAGAGTCCCCTTACATTTACACTCACCTTCCATAGAAGCACTGTCAGAAAGGGAGTGTAACACACAGAGTTCCCTTACATTTACACTCACCTTACATAGAAGCACTTTCAGAAAGGGAGTGTAGCACACAGAGTCCCCTTACATTTAAACTCACCTTCCAAAGAAGCACTGTCAGAAAGGGAGTGTAATAAAATCCCCTTTCATTTACACTCACCTTCCATAGAAGCATTGTCAGAAGTGGGTGTAACACACAGAGTCCCCTTACATTTACACTCACCTTCTAAAGAAGCAGTGTCAGAAAGGGATTGTAATACACAGAGTCCCCTTACATTTACACACTTTCCATAGAAGCACTGTCAGAAAGGGACTGTAGCACACAAAATCTTCTTAAATTTACACTCACCTTCCATACCTCCTAACTGTCCAGAGTTTAACAGAATGTCCAAATATTTGCCTCATTTGCTTGTTCCGTATAAAGTCCATGTTTTTCAGACAATTTTATGGAAGATTGAAGTCACTGCATAGTGACATACATTTATGTTTCAGAGTCATATCCTTCCAAAAAAAGCAGGCGGACACACACATTGTGTTATTGTAGCTAGTTTTTTTTAGTTTGTAAGAAGAAGGGACACTTTATCAGCGTGGACATCAGGCAGAACCAAATGTTTTATTTCTGCTGCTGTCATTTGATGATCAGTAGTGGCAGATTTTACAACCTAGAACAGGACCTGTGCTTAACAACTTTCACTGGTGGGGGGGGGGTGCTTAACTTTTGTTCAGGTCAGGACTCATGCCACTCTAGCCCTGAGCTGATTTGCCTTTTTTCAAATATCAGAACATAATCATAACACTCCATGCACTACATGCCAGTTATGTCACAAACCCTCAAGTCCTCTCCATTTGTTACTTTTGCTAGGTAATGCAATTTAAACATATATATCTAATCTTATCATAGCAGTCTCAAGGGAAGCATTTTGGTGGCATTCTGTTATTGAGGACTATGACAGTTAGAAAGCAAAATACTGTAGTAAATCAAGTACTTTTATGATGGACAGGTAGTACTGTATAGTATGCTGTACACATTAACTGTGCAGTCCTCCTTGTGTAGACAGCAGGGCAATAAACATGGTAGAAAGGCTTGGAGGGACAGGTATATCTCACAGAGGATACCGCTGCTGTGGAACAGACTCTCCATCCATATAAAACAAAGTTCATTCCTGTGCATAGTCAAGCGCAACTTACACAATAAGTTTGTAGGTTCATAGGTATATACTAGGCTAATGACCACCAGGACATTTATAAGCCTAGTCACATAACCCAACCCTATTGCATCTCCTGGTAACATTTGAGTCTTAATTGGGTGAGCATGTTTGTTAGGAGGTTGCTATAAAGTTATGTGAGGGGTATGTTAGGGAATGTTCGCTGTCAGCCTTGGTTTATAAGAGACATGGGGTGCAGCCCGGGGATGACTTTATGATTACCCATCTATGGATGGGAAAGAGAAAATGTACCCCAGGATTGCCCCTGTACTATTAATGGACAGAGGCAGCTCTTAAATGATTTATCCCATGCATGGGTTCCCTCAAATTATCTGTGGTATGATCAAAGTTATTCTCATTAAGAGTAATATATAATTATTGATCATGGGATGGGTAAGGCCATTCTATAACAAAATGGGTAGGTTATTTTGAGCACAAAAATGAAATTGGATAGGCTTAAAGTGACCCCCAAGGGCAGCTAGCCTAGTACTTACCTATGAACCTATAAGGAAAAGGGATGCATGCCTACATAATATTCAGTGGCTTCTTATTCATTCCATCAAGTTAGACACTGGGTAGAACTTAAGAGATAGCTCCAAACGAAGGCAGTTTGTACTGTGCATCAGAGCTAGCCATATGTTGGTAGGAACACTGGCACTAAGGGACTCTAAGGTCACTGTTGATGTGACACTCCAATCCCATGTACACAAAGGGGAAAGGAGGTTGATGCGGACACCAATGTCATACTGTGTTGATGGCTGAGTTGCATAGTTCTGATTTGAACTGATATAAAATATCACTGTGCTACCTCATCAGTTTCGTGAGCAGGGCCATGTAGTGCATGCAACTCAGAGGCCCTTATGTATTCCAGCAATTGCAAATGTATAAACCATTACATGGATACCATTCATAGCAAATCAGAACAGTGCAGGCCTGCTCCAATGTCTGTATAACAATTTATTAGGTTTGCCCAAAAGAGAGTAATGGCACACATTCACAATTATTGAAATGCATATGTGTAGTTACTTCCATGTACAATCACTGTATCTATGCTGCGAGAGCTGTCTGTGAATCACTCAGATCATATCAATGCCATATCTGAAACATCATTTATATGAGAACACCCATGTAACTACCTGTGTTCATCATCTGTATGTGCTTTTGCATAAGTACGTTTTCAGTGATCTTTTCTGAATCGACCTAGCCTTGAGGACTATACATTTTTGAATCCTTATGACTGATAGTAAGTCCAGCAAGACAGTAGACATCTGTGGTATATATCAACATAATTTTGGTTTGCCCTGTAGTCCCAGCAACATCTCATTCACTTATCAGCATGGGAAGCCTTGTTTGGACATTTGAAATGCTAGAATGTGCCTCCATACTGCATTGTACAACAAATGTACAACTGTTGTACCCCTATACAGTAAACATTAAACACATATCTGGAAGAAAATACTTGTTAAAGAGCTCCTCTGTTTAAAGCAGACCCCAAGTTTTCCTTGAAATGTGCATTTGATTCCCTCTTGCATGTGCATTTTAAAATTAACAGCTTTATAAATAATTTAGAAGTAAGAAAATTGTATTAGTATTATAGATCATGTAAATAATGCTAAAACCCACATTAGCAATAAAATTATGCCCCTCGTTCCAGATTCCATAATCTGTGTATATTCAGTTTATAAAAGAGAGGCTTTCCTGTTTATGTACACATGCCTTATTTAATATTTGTTAAACAGCTTTCAGCTGTTCATCATGCAAAAGCCTGTGGCAAACAGCCATCTCTCTGGTCTTGGTTCATGTCTCATTTAGATCATTAGTGACATAAGATCTTCAGGGTACAAACAGTCCCTTTAAGAGCATAGCAATGAAAGCAGTGCTGCTCAAACTAATACATATTTATTTACTGCAGCAAGCTGTACTCACAGCAAGGGTTCATAAAGAATTCAAAGGAATGAGTCAACTGGCTGGTAACTGTGAAATTTTGTTGTAAAAAATGTCACAGCAAGATTCTTAATACATCAATTTCTAAGCTTCATGTATAGTTTTTGGTATATTGAATGGCAGTGATAAGAAGTAAAGATGACGATGCTGGGATCTAGCCAAGAAGTTATTCAAGACTTGTATACCTTTATTTTAATAAATTCTATTATGAATGATTTAACATAAAAATACTATGAATTTAACAGTCTTTGCTAGAAATCATCATGTTTTTCTATTTATGCCTTGAGAGAAATATAGCTGAATTGTTCAGAATTATTTGAATTATGTTTGATGGTTTATGCTACCTAATTATCCAAGAAGGAATGTTAGCACAGTTTCAATGAGGATATGAGGATGCTTGTGTGTGTGTGTGTGTGTGTGTGTGTGTGTGTGTGTGTGTGTGTGTGTGTGTGTGTGTGTGTGTGTGTGTGTGTGTGTGCAGCATGCAATTTGAAATTCAGATCATTATTTGAATGTGGAAGGTATGTCATTTCCATTTATTGAGACTGCTTCAGTTTATTTTATACTAGTGAATTTATTTTTTCCATACTATTTCTGCAGCAAATCATGTTTACTGAAGCATTCATGCTGTCAAAAAGTATATTTTATTTATTTATTTTATTTTATTTTACATTTGTTGACCGGGCTAGTCTGACTGGATACATGTCCATTTTCAGCAGAGGTCCGAGGGGAAAAGCTCCACTATATACTAGTAAATAATAATGATAAAAATAAACAAAAATAGCACAATAAGATAGAAATTATAAGCATGTAAAGAACTATTCCCAAGTAGCATAGTAACAGTGAAAAAGTAATATATCAAAACTAAGCATAGAGTGAGGATTTCTATTTCAAGATCTTTGCAAGAGTAATTAAAGAAGAAATAGAGCAGTAACTCACACAAGACTCTATTCAACTATTTACAGTACTAACAATTTTGATAAACATTTTGTGTCAGGGCACTAGTTTTAAGAAACAGATTTCATCAGCTGGGTGATTTAGATACAAGGTGAGATGATAGGTTGCAGTAATATAAAGAGAAGTAAATTTATGGGAAAAGTAATATCCAAGTGGATGGTAGGTGAACTACAGAGGAGGGGTGAAGGTAGTGATAGGGACATGAGGAAGAGTAGTGGGAAGAGCTGAAAAGAGAGATGGAAGCTGAGGTCAGTCAGGATTCGAGCAAGGGCATAGCCAGTGAGTTTCAAAATAGTTTCTTAGTTGTTTTTTGAAAAGTTGTGATGAGCCTAGAGTGGTCAGTTCTATGGGAAGTTTATTCCAGTATGAGCCAATGGTATTTGTAAACAAGGAGACCCCAGCTTTATTGTGTGTTTTGAGGGTGGCCACTAGTAATTTGTTAGCTGAGCGAAGGGAAGTAAGATTCCTGTAAGGGACAACAAGGTTATTTAGTATGGGTGTATTAGAAGGGTAATGGAGAATTTTATAGGTAATAACTAATTGATGTAGGAGAATGAGATTTTGAAGTTCAAGCCAGTCAAGCTTTTTGAGATTAACACAATGATGTGTGAGAAATGTGGAACCTGTGGCAAACCTGGCAATGCTGTGGTAGGCTGTGGCCAGTTTCTGAAGGTTAGATTTTGAAAGGTTTATAAAAGATGGGGAGGCATATAATAATGTAGAGATAAGATGAGTTTGGGCTAAAGACACCCTGGTGGTTGTTGTTAGAAAGGGCTTAAGTCTATAGAGGGCACCTATCTTTTTATTAACAGTTTTGATAGTTAGGTCAATGTGATAATCAAAGTTTAGTTGATTATCTATTGTAACACCTAGTAGTTTAGTGGAGCTATCAGGTGTAATGATAGTGCCATTGTCAGACACAATAGAAAAGGAAAGAGGGGAAGATTTAAGGGTTGGAGAGAAAAGTAATAATTTAGTTTTTTTGGGATTAAGGAGGAGACAGATATCTTGGAACCATTTTTCTGCTGCTGTAAAGACTTTTTGGCTGGAAGAATGAAGTTCATCTGGTGATACAGCAGAACAGATGAGAGTTGAATCGTCTGCATATTGAATACATGAGGGTGTTGGGAGTGAAATAGACAGGTTGTTTATAAATATGGAGAAGAAAAGGGGTCCTAAGATGGATCCTTGTGGGACACCAATAGTGATTGGGAGCTGAGAGGAGAGATGACTGTCCCAAAGGACTGCTTGTTGTCTATCTTTCAGATAAGAGTCAAACCAGTGCAATGCTGAAGGTTCAAGTGAGAGAGATTTCAAAGTGTCTAGCAAAAGTTGATGGTTGACCATATCAAAGGCTTTAGAGAGGTCAAGAAACAAGAAACAAGGCAGAAGAGTATAGGTTGTTATTGCGATTTTTGTTGATAGTGTCTGTGAAGGAGAGAAGAGCAGTGGAAGTGCTACGGAAAGGTCTAAAGTCATGTTGGGAGTCTGAAAGTAGGCTATTATGTAAAAGATGATGTAAAAGTTGTTGGTGTATACAACGCTCCATGATTTTAGATAATGGTGATAATAAGGCTATAGGACGGAAATTAGAAAGTTCATTAGAGTTTCCTCCTTTATGCAGAGGAATGATATGGGAGACTTTCCAGAGGGAAGGGATAGTAGATTCGGTTATTGTTCTGTTAATTAAAATGGAGACTGGGTATGCTAGTTCTGCTGATGCTAGCTGCAGATATTCAGCTGGTAGTTGGTCAGCTGAAGGAGTGCATGGTTTAAGTTTTGAGAGTAACTTTTGTATATAGGTTGTGGAGACTGTACTGAATGTTAGAGTGGGGGTGTTATTTTGAGGGGAGGTGTTTTTAAGGGAAGTGTGGGGAGTCATGTTCTTTGCAAGAGAGGAGACTGTTTCAGTGAAGAAATTGTTGAATGTATTGGCTATTAAGTTGCGTGGGGTCTGTGCAAAGTTAGCTGGAGGAGGTGTTTTGGTATTTCCTGGATGGAGCAGTTTATTGATTCCTGACCACAATTTTTTGGGGTTATGATTTTGATTTTCTTGATACTAAAGGTAATAATTCTTTTTATCAAGATGGGTAAGTTGTTTTGTGGTATTTCTAAGGTGTTTGAAGTTTTGATGGTCAGTTGGGTTTTTAGTAGTTCTCCATTTTGTCCATAGTTTATTCCTTAATAGCATTGTTTGCTTGGTTTCTTTAGAAAGCCAAGGGGCAGCTTTGGAACCTGTTCTAATTAAGCGTGAGGGGGCGTGATGCTCAAGAATTTGGAGGAATGTGTTGTTGAAATGGGCCACTGCTTCCTCCAGTGGAAGGTGTTTTAGAGCTGACCAGTTTCATTGTTTGAGTTCATTGAGGAAAATAGGAAGGTTAAAGTTTTTTTTGTTACGTATAGTACGATAGCTGGCCTGATTGAGATTGTTATTTGTTTGTTTAGTGATATAGGTGAGAAGGTGGTCGCTGATATTGTCAGGGAGTATACCAGTTTTATAAGAGAGGGGATTATTGTTGACCAATATCCAGTCTAAGATGGCTTGTTTATTGGTAGATTTGTGAATCCTAGTTGGGGAGTTTATTGTTTGTTGAAAATTAAAGAGGTTGAGGTGATAGGTGGGTTTGGGTGATATGCAGGAGTTCCAATCAATATTGAAGTCTCCTAAGAGTATGGTTTCCTGAGGAAAGCTACATGAGAGCCAGCTGAGAATTTTTTCAAGTGTATCCAAGTTGTTGCCAGGAGGGATATAGGAAGATATTATATATATGGCTTTTCTTTTATTTACTTGGAATTTGCTGCAGAGTATTTCAGCACTGGCAGGGGGGAGGTAGGGAGTCAATAGAGGACACCTGTAGTTCAGATTTATAGAGTAAAGCAACTCCACCACCCTTTTTGTTTAGACGATCCCGCCTTAAAATGCTATAGCCAGGGGGAGTAATTTCGTTGTCTTTGGTACTTGGTTTAAGCCAGGTTTCAGTAAGACAGAGAATATTAAATGAGTAGAGGTCAATTAAAGGATGGAGTTGTGTAATTTTATTGTTAATGCTATGAATATTTAGGTGTGCTATCGAAAGGGAGTTACAAGAGAAAGGTGAACTCAAATTTTTAGTAGTTTGGTTTGACAGGGTGCGGAGGAGGGAATTATTTGGGCCAGGGTTGGGGTGAATGTCCCCATGTAACAGTAAGAGTGTTTGAGGGAGAGGAAATATTTTTGAGTTTTTAGAGGGTATTAGAACTTTCTAGTTGTGTGATACTTGTTATGGAGTACACTGTGATAGTGTGGGGGAAGGAAAGGGCAGGATGAGAGGAGGTTAATATAGGTTTGTTCAGGTAGGGGAAGGACAGAGCTAGTGTGTTTAGCTAAGTTAGGAGATCTGCTGAGGGTGTAGTACTCATAGGAAGTAAGGGTATAGTATAAAAGAAGAATGTTAAGTAGCAGGAGTAGATAAAGTAGTTTAAAAGACAAGGGCATGTTGAGATGGTGAGCTTGACAAGGTTGGAGATAAGTATTAGAAAGGTAGGGAATGGGGTGTGGCAGTCAGATAGGAGTGGAGAGTTTTAAGTGTGAACGAGGCAGGAAATTAGATAGGATGTGAGAAAATTGGGGGTGTGGCTAAGCAAGTATAAGATTAGGGGTACTGGGGGTGGGTGGGATATGGGGGTAGGGTAGGGGAGCGGAGTGAGCCCGAAAGGCGAACAGAGTGGTGCACAGCAAAGAAAGGAAAAAGCAGTGAGAAAAAACAATCAGTATGGTAGAAGCTAAAAACAGAAATTAGTAAGTAGAAGGCAAATGTGTGTGTGAGGAAGTGGGAATTATAAAAACAGAGAGAAGGGAGGCCAGAGTGGATAAATGGTTAAGCTAGGAGTAGAGCAGGTGGAGAGGAGGGTTTGATAGAGGGTTTATAAGGACTGTGGAGAGTAGGGTGTAAGGTTAAAAAGGACTAGGGAAGGAAAAATTAAAGAAAGGAGACAAGTGCGACAAGCACGTAGGTGTAGAGTATAAGGTGGAGAGGGTGGCAGATAGGAGAATTAGAGGAGGGTAAAGACTGCCATCTAGTGGTCAAAGTCTGAAAGTACCAAGCAAGGATAATATAGTAGTGGATACCAATAAAAGAAAAAGTAATGGAGAAGGAAAGAGGATTAGCGTGGTTGGAGAATAGAGGTGGTACAATGTCTTTGAGACAGGCGGGGAGAGCAACTGTAGTAGACAGGGAGGGGTATGGCTGCTGGCAGATTTGGCAGTTAAACTACTACACCTAGGATGTGTAGTGGACAAGTATATACAATAAAGGTTAGGAATGAAAAATACAATTTACTTAGTGACATACAATCTTAGGCTTTAAGTCCAAGGGCACTTAGATATTCCAGGTGAGGTGAATACCCAGGCGGGCATAGGTAGGTGGATATTGCTGATCTATTGAGTCTGATAGGACACAGCCAGGAGTAGATAAAACTATACTCCTTTTATTTCAAGAAGTGGAATTCCTGGAATTTTGTGGTCTTTATAAAAGTAGAATATACTTTAAAGCAAGATAATATAATGTATATTGCTTCCAGTTAAATAAATCCAGAAAATATTAAATATTGTAAATTAGGTAAGACTCCAGCCATCCATTGTCAACCCCTTTTTTGCACATGGTGTCAGGGTATCACTTCAACAGTGACAATCATCTTGAGCCAAGGTTTACACTGCCAGTTGACTAGCACTGCCACAGTAGTTCATCCATGCCACTCAGTTGCACACACACTTGTTCCTAGGGCCAATTTAGAGTGTCAAATCTATTTGCTCCATGTCTTTGGAGTGTGGTACAAAACCCACACAACTGCGGAGAGGACATGCAGACTCCACACAGAAGGCACTCCAGCTATGAACTGAACCAGATAACCTCTTGCTGGGAGGCGACAATGTTAAGCCCTGCCCCACCACTACTACCTTAAGATTGACATTACTTATGTAAGTGAGTAGAGGTTACATGGCATTATTAATGCACTTTTCAGTGATACATTATCTTGTATGTCAGCAGTTTATTCAGTGTTAATTTTTACATTTATACAGCAGGATATTTTGTCCTTCATTGTAGATTTTCAGAGATGAAAAGGAAAAAAATCAGTAAATAATACCCACTCTGCTAGTCAGAGTCAACAACACATGCAGAGCAGATATTTTGTTATGTTTCAACTGTGTTTTTATATATACATATAAAATATCATTTGTAAATCTCCCTTACATCTCAAGTCCCCCATCTCCTCAATATGTATAACCTTCCCACAACCTGATCCTTCTACACTACAATGCACTTCCAGAACTCCAACTCTAACTGAAATCTCCCTTCCCACTCCTTAAACCTATACTTCTCAGTTGCTTCTTAACCATTAGGCTCCCCTACTGCTCCTTAAAACAAAATTCCATGATTGCTCTCAAACTCTGAGACTCCCTTCCAGCTCCCTAACCCTATGACCCCCCTAAACACTCTCTAAACCTAAACTCCCAGATCCCATGTCAACTTTAATACTCATCTACTGCTCCCTAAACCTAAACATTCTGATCATCCCCTAATCCTAAGACTCCCATCCCACTCCCTAAACCTAAACCCCCCAATCCCTCCCACACGGTAAGTATCCATCCCACTCCCTAAATCTAAATTCTCTGGTCACACCCTAAACCTATTTCTCCCATCCCATTCCCTAACCCTAACATCCTCCTTACACTTCCTAAACTTAACTCCCCCTCCATCTCCCTGACTCAAACCACACATCCCTGAGTTAGCAGTGTAAGTGCACTCACCCATTCAATTATACTGTTAACTTGCAAACAGGTACACTCTGCCAACACTCAATTCAACCGTCAATGAAGCACTTTCAAACTAGCATAGTTTGGCAAAATGTTACATGGTTTACCATCATCCATAAGTCTCAACCATTTCATAGAATGTACACATTTTTCTCATGCTTTTTGTGTGCCATCATAAAAACTCTGTTTTTTTCTGGGAAATCACTGAGGATTGAAATTATTAAATAATGACAGACATTTTAGTTTCAGGCTTTAAAATTTTCAGAAAATACAACATGTTAATGCAAAACATGTTATTCCAGAAATTTTCTAAGTTTATAAGAGCAATATTTAAAATCTGTCTTTGATTTTTAAATGTTTTCTCCCATTATATTTTAGTTTTGTCCAGAATTCTTGTGCTAACAGGTGGAGAGGTATGCCATTGACTGAACTGAACGCAAACAAATTAAGACACAGTTAGCTCAAAAATTTCCTACATAAAAATATTTATAATGTGGGGTGTTTCACTTATGAGCATTTTTATTTGCCCTGTGAAAGACTTAGATACCATATGAAACAAAAATACATGTATTAGGCATTTGGCATGCAGACCAAAATGTCTCTTTTTCTTTGCTGCATTAATAATACATTTACCTAAAATGAGGAAGTACTTTGACAATTATATGCCTTTGACTACATTAGTAGGTTTTAGGGACGTATTTAGTACCCTTAGTAACAGCAGCACAGCTCATCAAATTAAAAGTCAAGTGCATGAAAATTAAAACAGTTATATTTATGCTGTGTATCTCTTGTTTTTCTGCATAAAAATAGCAACAGAATGGCTGCTTTTACACTTAATTCATAAACGATGTGCATAAATATTTTTCGTTTTAGCAAACTTAAGTAATTTAAAATGAAACAAGCAAACAGAATACGAGACCAAATGTTATCCATCATACACAATTTGAAAAAAAAAGTGATATTTCAAGAATATAAAGATTTGATTTACTTTAGTGATGATCAAAAAGGACAGAAAAGTCAGAGACTATGACAGTAGGGTACTGGGAGTGTGAATGATGTCCAGCATCCAGTTATCTAAAAATTATAAGTACTTACATACATATTTTCTGCATTTTTTTTTTTGTAAATGGACAACACATATGAACAAAACATTCCTATATTTTAAACAAACAGTAAACTGTTTTAAATGATACCAAATGCTATTCTGTTATTACTGGAGGGGCTGTTCTTTCAAACAGTCTTCAAAATAAGGGATGTTTAATTCATAATCCCCTTTTGGATCATCATCATCATCAGTCCCCTTTTACCCATTTTTTTCTACATGGGGTCGGGGTATCATGTTAACTGTCACCAACTCTCTCGATTCAGTGTCACACACTCCTGCCTTCTTCAACACTTATGCTTGACTGTCACAGATATTCTTTCTCACAATCCATCCACCTCTTTGCTGGATGTCCTCACTTCCTTTTACCTTCTTCCTGTCTGTTCCAAATGTTCCTCAACAGATTGACTTCTGATTTCCTGCACATGCCCAAACCACTGTAATCTGTTCTCTTTGATCTTTTCTGCAATTGGAGCTACTTTAGCTTCTGCTCTTATGTTGTCATTTCTTCATCTGTCCCACAGTGTGCATCCTACCACACTTCTTAGACACTTCACTTCCATCACCTCTAGCTTCTTCAACTTTTCTGCCTTTACTTCCCAGGTTTCTGTACCATACAGTAGTACAGGTCACATCACTGTCTTGTATTCCTTACTTTTCAGCTTCTTTGGCATTCTTCTGTCATAGACTACACCTGACACTCTATGCTAGTTGACTCATCCCCTCTGATTCTAGCTTTGACCTTTTCATTCAGACTTCCTTTCTCCTCAACCACCCCTCCCAGATACATGAAGCTGTTTACCTGTTCCACTATAGGTTCATAGGTAGGTACTAGGCTAGTGGCCTTAGGACCTATATAAGCCTAGCCAAAAGGTACCCTGGCTTTCGCCACCCAAGAAAATTATTTTCCTGTGCCCCTGTTGAGCAGAGCCACAGAAGAGATCCCTGGGGTGAATTTCCTATTTCCCATTAAATCATCAAGATTTTTCTTGTAGAGTGTTAATGAGGAGCTCTGTTTGACACAGATAGGTAGTCTGTTCCAGAGTATGGGAAGTCTCTGGGACAGGAATCTATCCCTCCAGCATGTTCTGTTTACTGTGGTGACAAGGTTTAGGTCCCTACAGCATGTAGCTCAGAGTGATTGGGATTTCTTTAAGTGGAGCATGTCCAACAGTTCTGGGTTTGACATAGCTTTGTATGTTAGGCAGGGATCGCCTCTGAGTAGGCGATATGTGACAGAGTAAAGCTGGAGTTTTTTTAGATGGTCTGCGTAGGGCATCTGTTTGAGGCCAGTAATCCTCTTTGTGAGGTATTTCTGTGGCCTTTCCAGTTGTTGTAGATGTCTTGTGAGGTATATACCAAAAAGGGTGCTGTACTCTATAATGGGTTTAATGAGTGATGAGTCGAGGGGAACAATGACCTCTTTTTTTCTGGATGAGAAACCTTTTGTGATGAGGTGTGCCACGTGGAAGGATTTCCTGACCACTGTGGTGATGTGATTATCAAAGGAGAGGCTACTGTCCGCCTGTGTCCCAAGGTCTCTTATCACACTTTCGGTGTTAAGTAGACTACCACCTATGTGGTAGTTCATGGGTACAGAGTTTTTACCAAAGGGGATGACAGTGCACTTTTTGGCATTGAGCTTCAGGCCATGACTTTGACATCAGGCATCTGTCTCAGTGAGCCCCTGTTGTAGGATGTCCACGTCATTAGGAGTTTCAATTATGGCTCCTAGTTTGCAGTCATCTGCAAACTTTGTTAGCCAAAGACCTTGTGTGTTAGCTTGTACTTCAGAGAAGTAGATACCAAACAGAAGAGGACCCAGGACTGAATCCTATGGTACTCCACTTGTCACTGGTTTGAAGTCAGATTTGGAGTCTGCTACTTTCACAGTGTGGGTTCTGTCCATGAGCCATTTGGCAACTCATCTTGTGACATAGGGATTTATACCTAGTTTAGTGAGTTTATCTATAATTCCAGAGTGGGGGATGGTGTTGAAAGCCTTGGTGAGATCTAGATTGGCTGTGTGAACCACATTACCCTCATCTATGGCTTTGGTGACTGCATCAAAGAAGTCTATCAGGTTTAGGAGACATGATCTGCCTTTTACAAACCTGAACTGGGTGGGGTCCAGAGTTTGGAGATTACCAATGTCTTTGTTTACGAGTTCCATGATGATACGTTCCATGGCCTTGCAGACCAGGCTCGTCAGGCTAATGGGGCGGTAGTTCCCGGGGGTGCATCGTGGCTCCCCCTTTGTGGAGTGGGATAACCGTCACGGTGTGACATTCAGTGGGCACAAAGCCTGAGATGAGGCTATGATTGAACATGGTACTTAGGTGGGGTGCCAGTTCATTCTGTAGTTCATTTAGAATGCAGCTTCCCTTCTATCTCTATTCTCAGCTTCTTTTGATTTCCCCAATTTGCTGCTATTACCACTTTCTTATTTGTGCTTAGTTTCATCCTATGTGCCTTCAGTTTTGCATTCCATCCTCCTATCCTTTGTTGAATTTCTAGCTCAGAGTCTACTGTTAATGCCACATTGTCTGCATACAGCAACTTTGTTGATCTACCCCCTCTGACCTGTTTGCTAATATAGTCCTTCACCAGTATAAACAGCAGTGGGCTCAGAGCTGAACCCTGGTGTACACCCACTCCCACTGGGAACTCCTCTATGAGGCCAAACACTGTTCATACTTGAGTCATTGAGTCCTTGTACATAGCTTGCACTAATTCTACCAATATTTCTGGGACTTCAAACCACTGCAATACTGCCCAGGTCAGCTTTCTTGGGATGTTGTCATATGCTTTCTCCAAGTCTAGGAATGCCCGGTTGGACTGTCTCCTCATCTCTAGTTTCTTCTCAAGTATCTGTCTCACTGCAAACATTGAGTCAATTGTGCTGCATCCTGATCTGAATCCAAAGTGCTCATCTCCCATCTTACATTGTACTACTCTGTGTATCTGTTTATCAGTCACCATCTCCAGAACTTTCATGCAATGTGACAGGAGTTTAATGCATCTGTTCTGCCCACATTTGTGGATGTCCCCTTTGTTCTTGTACATTAGCATGAGTATGCTTATTCACCAGTCATCTGGGATATGCATTTCTCTCCACACTGCTATTAGTACCCTCAGGAGCCATTTTTACCCTATCTCACTTAGCATCTTTATCATATCTGCTATGACCTCATCTGAGCCTGCTGCTTTCCCTGACTTCATCTTCCTTAGTGCTGTTCTTACTTCTTCTAAGGTGAGCACCTCTTCTTCTCTCATTATAGGCTGCTACTGGGGCAGTACAGCTTCTGTGGGGTTTTCTTCATTCAGAAGCTGCCATAAATACTCATTCTATATGCCTTTGATGTCCTGTTGACTGGTGAGCAGGTTGTTGCTGGCATCCCTTATAAAGGGTGTCTGACTACCTTCTTTATCTTTCTGTCTTTGCCTTGCAACCTGATATAGTTTCTTTGTGCCACTTACTGAGTCACTTTCCAGAAGATGGGACAGTGCCTCTGATGTCCTATTCTTTGCTATTGCAACTTATTTCTTAGCTTCTTTGTTAGCCAACCAGTAGTCCTTCCTAGCCTGGTCAGTCTTTTCTGTCTCCCACGTCTTCCTGCACTCCTTTTTTCTTTTGATGACTTCCTGGACTTCTGCATTCCACCGCCAGCTTTTCTTATGTACCTTATTTCCATACCTGGCTCGGCCACATATCTTTTCTATAGTCCTAACACGTGCTGTTTTTAGGCGCTGCCATTCTTCTTCAACTCCACCTATTTCTTCATCTTCTTGGGGTGCTAGAGCCCTGAGTAATTCTTTGAACTGTTGTACTTTCTCTCCAGTCAACTTCCAAGTCTTCAGCCTAGTCTCTGTTGACATTACAGCCTTCTCTGACCACTGCTTGCAGCTGATTGTGACAACTAGTGGTTTATGCTGTGGGCCAACTGTTTCACTGGGGATGACTTTGCAATCATGGATTCTGCCCAGTGCCTTTTCCTTACTAGGATGAAGTCTACCTGAGTTGCATGTTGACTACTCTTGTATGTGATCTTGTGACTGTCTCTCTTTCTGAACAGTGTGTTGGCTACTATTAAGCCATTTACCAGACAGAAGTCTAGAATGGCTTCTCCTTCTTTATTCTTGTTGCCACACCCATGTGGACCCAGGCAGTCCTCATATTCTGTTCTGTCTGTCCTGATATGTGCATTCAAGTCACCCATTATCAACACCAATTAATGTTGTCCTGCTTTATCTAGTAGGTCCTGCAGCTGCTGTCTGAATGCACTCTTCCTCACTATCACAGCCCTGCCTTTTGGATGTTTCTAACATTAATTATCTTATAATGAAGAAAAAGATCATATATTTTTGACTTGTCTTACAGCATTAAAATAATTCAGGAAAGAAGTCAGATAAATGAAATGCCTATATTCATTTGACATAGATCAATCAGTTCAACGCTCAAAAGTGTGAAAATTAAAGTGCAATTTCCAGCTAAAATCAAAACTTGCTACAAAACCTTTAAGGTGTTTATGCGAGAAGCATCACCCCTGCCATTTATATGTACACTATTTTTGAAATCACTCTATCTTGGGGAATTCACTGAGTTATTGCAGTCTTAGACTGAGTATGTAATCAAATGCATTCTCACTATAGTGATCATACTTGTGAATTTTGACCTTAAGTGTGTTAACTTATAAGCAAATATCCAGTGTAATAAACATGGCACAGGGTTTGGACAACCTTTCTATTTGCACTACAGAGGTGTAGACCTATACTCTACATGTGGCTTCTTCAGTCATGTACAGCATATCTGTCATGAAATAAGACTGGGGTCTAACACATCGATTCTATATTTATTAATATATGCATGTATTAATATGTGCTTGTATGTAATCATGTATGTATGTATATATTTGTGTACTTATCATCTTTTTTTCTGTATGGAATATATTTGGCCAGGGGTTGCATGCCAGTTTTATTTGTATAACCGCATGGTCGTACAAGTGGTCTCAAGAGTATCAACCCCCTGTGGTGCAAATAAAGTGTTACTCAGTCTTAAGCTCTCTCTATATATTTCATTTGTTGACTGTTTTTCTTTTCAGATGACAGGAATTTACCAGATTTGTTTTTAATTTTGTAAGAGAATAACACATTTATAGAAAAACAAAAACATGATGTGCGTGTGTGTGTGTGTGTGTGTGTGTGTGTGTGTGTGTGTGTGTGTGTGTGTGTGTGTGTGTGTGTGTGTGTGTCTCTGTGAGTGTGTATATACATGTGTGCACGTTGTTGGTCTGTGTGTGTTTTATTTCATTTTATCTACATGATGACCAGGTAAGCCCAATAGACACAATTGCCCTTTTCTTGGGTGATACAGGAGCACTGTCTGGTGAAGTGACTTGCTCAGAGATATGCTGTAGGCAGATGAATTAGAGTGACTCTCATTCATTCACACCCTCTCACTGTCTCATCCTCAAAAAAGCCAAATGGCTCCCAGTGAAGCACAGAGTAGATCTTCTGCTAGGATGTGTTATCTTCAGGGTTCTCCAACCTAACTCATTGTATATGTGAGTAGAGGATGGGGTCTATTCCAGAACATGGGCATCCTTTGAGACACATGTCTGTCTCACCAGCATGTTCTAGTTATGTTGCAAGCAAAGTTTAAATCCTTGGATCTAGTGTTTCTGGTACTATTCATTTTGTGAATGTGCAAAAGTTCCATCAGGTCTGAAATTAAGGATGCTTTATATGTCAGGCATAGATCATCTCTCAGTACCCTGTAGGAGATTGAGTAAACAGATTGGCTTTAAGGTTATCTATATAGGACAGTGTGTTAGTATCCTGGATTTACTTGGTGAGAAATCTCAGTGGGTGTTCAACATGTTGCATATGCCTGGTCAGGAACATGTCAAATGGGACATGGTACTCAATAATGGCTCTGATATGATCTGATAAAAGTGGTAGTATAACTTTCTTAGAACCGGATGCCATACCCTTACTAAGAATTTGGGTGGCATAGAATGATTTTCTCGCTACCTTGGCTACATGTTGGTTAAAGGCTATATTACTGTCAATGTGCATTCCCAGATCCCTAATAACTGGGTCAGCACTTAAGGGTGTCTTATTAATGGAGTAATTATCCTGGATGGATTTTATTTCCTGAAAAGGCACTATAATGCACTTCTTGGCATTGAGTTTTAAACCGTTGCTTTGGCACCAGTCATTTGTCTGTGTAGACCCTCATCCAGGATTTTAGTGTTATGGGGGAATCTATGATAGCTCCCAATTTGCAGTCATCTGCAAACTTGGCAAAACAGAGGTTTTTGACATTAGTCTTGACCTCTGAGAAGTAGATGCCAAACAGGAGTGGGGCACGCACTGAGCCCTGAGCTACTTTACTGGTGACCAGTCTCTTGCTGGAGGTGGTCTCACCAGTCCTGACTTCTTGGGCCCTATATGTGAGCCGGTTGGCAAGTCAATGAGTTTTGTAGGGATTTATGCCTAGTTTGCTGAGTTTGTCAACAATACCCGAGCGGGGTATTGTATCAAATGCTTTAGCCAGGTCTTGGTTGGTGTCATGCACTGTTTTCTGCTTATCTACTGCCTTGGTGACCTTCTCAGAGAAGTCTACCAGGTTAAGAAGGCATGACCTTCCTTTGGCAAAACCATTCTGGGATGGGTCCAGTGAATGTAGGTTGCCAATGTCTTTGTTGATCATTTCTATGATAATTCATTCCATGGCTGTGAATACCAAAATAGTCAGACTAATGGGAGAGCAGTTTCCAGGGAGAGTTGATGGTCCACCCTTGAGAAGAGGGATAACCATTGTAGTCCTGATTTCAAATGGTACATAGCATGTTTTGAGGCTGTAGCTGAAAGGTGACTTAAGTGGCCCTGATCGGTCATGTCTCAAGCTATTTAGAAGGCAAAACGGGATATTGTCTGAGACCACTGAGGCTGTGTTTTTGACCTTATTGAGTGCCACCATGACCTGCTCCCTGCTAATAGTTGGGGGGTATGCTAGTAGAGATTTCACGAGGGGAGGTGGGGGAAGAAGTTTGTGGGGGTTAAAGTTAGAGCTGGGTTTATCAGCCAACAGATTCACTATATGAATTTGCTTGGTGAAGGTGGTACCATTTACCACCAGTTCAGCACAGTGCTGTATGTTGCCTTTAAGTTTTTGTGTATAGCTATAGAAGACCTTGTGGTTGTCTTTACCCAGAGAAGCTATCTTGACCTCATAATTGGCCTTGTTGCATTAAGTTAGTACTCTTAACGTCCTGTTTAGTTTAATTAGAGAGCTCTTGTCATTATGAGAGTAGCTGTTCCTGATTTTGGCAACAACGTTTTTCCTTTTGTTACATACCCTATTAAAGTTAGGATTCCATTAGTGTAGTTTGTTTTTGGAGTTTGTTTTGGGCTTATTCTCATAGGTACAGCAGCCTCTGTGCAGTCATTTACATGGTTGCACAGGATTTCTGTGAAGAATTCTGCATAGGTTGCTGTGAACTCTGGGTTTGGAGGGGCACTGATGTTTGACAAACTGCTTTTAAATAGGATGTAGTTTGTGCTCTCTCCCATACTGGTGAGTACTAGGTTCACTAGGTTTGAACCTCTGGTTGGAGTATGTACTATCTGGTCAATATTAATAAAGTCCAGGAAAGGTGCCTGTAAGTTGGAGGAATTTTATGTTTCCCAGTCTACAGAAGGGTAGTTGATGTCTGCCATGGACAGGGTATTTGGTTGGTTTGTGAGTACGTACAGCAGGTCTAAGTATGAGAAATGGGATTTTTGGGGTGTAGATTGTGACCTCCAACTTGCTAGAATATAGTAAGGTACATATATCTATGGTGATGTGCATACGGATGAACTGCAGGACATTATCCTGGTTAATCAACCTAGTGGTTTACCTGCTGCTAATGCAGACTGAGACACTTCTACCTTTAATCCCTGTCTGTGTGGCTAATGGTCTCAATGTGTGAAAGGCACCGAAACCTTGGACTATCATAGTACTTTCTGTGGCATTAAACTATGTCTCAGTAATAGCACAGATGTTTATATTCTCCACAGTGTAGAGAGTTTATAGGGTGTGGAGCTTCTTGTTAAGGCTCCTAACACTGACCATTAAGACCTTTAGGTTCATTTGGGTTTTATTTTCTAAGTTGGTAAGTTTGTCAATTTGTCATTACCTGAAAAAGGACTCCAAGGAAATGGATAAAGTTTTAGCCAGTATTCAGAGGCCCAAAGGGGACAGGTATATACCATCCTTGTTAAAGCAATGTGATCTATTAACTATGTCCTCCAATGCTGACAAATATTGAATCCTCCTGAAATGATACCAGAAACTAAGTCACTTTTTAAAGTCATTCATTTTTTCTTCATACTATGGCATCATCCTTGGTGAAGGTAGAATGTTGCTCAGTGCAAGGCAGATACCTGTCTAAGAAACATATTCAGAGAGACTCACAATGTCTCTCTTAATTTAGTCAAGTGAAATATGTATCAGGTCATTTACACTCATGTGGACTATTATAGAATCATACTGGTACTGTACCTGTGGCGCATTGACTTAAGAAAGTACTTTATGTGGCAGATTAATTTCCAAATAAGCAATTAACCATTATCTACTTCTAGTCAGTTCTAGTGAGTGGGCATTTGTGTGTCATGCAATGGAGTCTCCTAAGATAAGTCCTAAATAAAGTGCTTACTTATAACTGAATACTTCCAAAACAGTGAAAAAATATATAAATAAAATAAGAAAAATACTACCAAACCATCACAATAGCTTTATTTATTAATCAAATAAAATGTAATATTAAGCCCTTTCATTTGCACAATGTCAAACTTGATCGGAATAATTTTAGTTAAACCCATAACTCCGTTTATATAGTTTCCACTTACACCTTATAAAATCATTTACCAATTAAATTTAGTATTAATTACCTATTTCATTTCACAAGAAATTTTTTCCCAATTAAAACAGAGCTTCCACACACACACACACACACACATATATATATATATATATATATATATATATATATATATATAGGTCCACTATGTAATTTCGAAAAGTCAAAATCTTGAACATCAGAATCCCGATGCTCAGATGTTCGAGATTTTAAAATCTTGAAATGCAAAAAAAAAAAAAAACAAAAAACAAAACTAAAACAAAAAAGTTAAACATCATGTTGCTGCAGAGGGGCAAGCCCCCCTGCACTCTCCAAGTGGGGAGCTGTGCACCCCACACCCCCTGCTACTTAAATACATCAACTCCGAGATCGCATTACAATGAAGAGAATGGTAAAGTTACCATTCCACACTGTTAGGTGATCTCTGTTGTTTAACTTTGAGATTTCAAAATTTTGAACATCCAGACGTCGGGATTATGATGTTCGAGATTTTGAGATTTCCAAATTAAGAAGTGGACCCATACACACACACACACACACACACACACACACACACATATATATATATATATATATATATATATATGTGTGTGTTTCTGTGTATATATATATATATATATATATATATATATATATATATATATATATATATATATATGTATATGTATGGGTCTACTTCTGTTCTTCGAAATTACACTTTAGCAAAGAACAGAAGTACAAACCCACTTCAGCGAAAGTGCATTTAAGTGAAAATGCACTTTCGCGAATTAAACTTTACCCATGCACAAAACCACACATAAAACACACCACAAACACTTTTGCAGGGGGGCAAGCCCCCTGTGCCCCCCACACTCCTGCTACTTAAATATACTAACTCTAAGATCGCAAAACAGTGGGGAAAAGGGTATATTCCCTTACCCCCACTGTACCATGCTTTGGTAAAATGTAATTCACCAAAGTACATTTTCGCTTAAATGTACTTTTGCTGAAGTGAGTTTGTACTTCTGTTCTTCGATAAAGTGTAATTTTGAAGACCAGAAGTAGACCCGTATATATATATATATATATATATATATATATATATATATATATATATATAAAATGTATATAAATATACAAAAAAATATGTCATAAATGCAAGTAATACATTCAGATGTTGTCTATTAAGTATAATATTCTAAATCAAATCTCTTAGGTTCATAGGATCATAGGAGGTTACTAGGATAATGGTCTCAGGGCCCTTACAAGCCTAGCCAAGTTCAACCCGTGTTCCTAAGGGAGTCTAGTTCAAGCAGACACTAAAATCCGCATCTATTGCTTCTGTCTAAGAGGGACACAGGTGGAACCTCCAGTGTGAATTTCTGGTTGCCCATCCAGTTATCCAAATTGCACTTGAACAGGGCCAATGAGGGGCTTTGTTTAACATGAATAGGAAGCTTGTTCCAGAGGTGGAGCAACCTCTGTGAGACAAACCTGTCTCTCTAGCAAGTTCTGTTGATGTCACATACCAGATTAAGGTCCTGTGAGCAAGTGACCCATGTGCAATTTGACTTTTGATTATACAGCATTTCCATTAAAGCTGGGTCAGTGATTTCTCTATATGCAAGGCACAGGTCACCTCTGAGCAGTCTGTATGGCACAGAGTGAAGTGACAATGATTGCAGTCTGTCTGCATAAGACAGACCTTGAAGACCTTGAATTTTCTTTGTAAGGAACCCTTGTGGTCTCTCTAATTGCTGCAGGTATTTGGAAAGGAGCATACCAAAGGCAGCATTGTACTCTATTATTATCCGGATGAGAGAAGAGTACAGGGGGGTTATAACCTCTTTTTGTTCTGGAGGCTATACCCTTACCTGTGAGATGACCAATATAAAATGCCCTCGTACCACTGTGGAGACATGGTGATTGAAGTTAAGGTTGCTGCCAATTGTGTGCCCAGATCTCTCACGACTGACTGTGCGCTCCAGGTATTGCTACCGATGTGGTAGTTTACAGGAACATCACCCTTACTAAAGGGGATGATAATGCATTTTTGTGCATTAAGTTTAAAACCATGACTTTAGCACCAGTCATTAGTCTGACTAAGGCATTCTTGCAGGATGTTGATGTTGCTAGGGGTTTCAATGATCGCTCACAATTTGCAGTCATCAGCAAAGTTTGTCAGGCACAATTCTTTAGTTTTAGCCTGTACTTTGGAGGTGTAGGTAGTAGGAGTCCCAAAACCAATCCCTATGCAATACCACTGGTTGCAGGTCTGCTGGAGGAGGTGGAGTCCCTTATTTTGATCATATGAGTTCTATCAGTGATCCAGTTTGCAACCCACCTGACAATATATGGGTTGATACCTAGCTGGGTGAGTTTATCAATGATGCTTGAGTGGGGGAGTGTGTTGAAGGTCTTGGCTAAGTCTAGGTAGGCTGCATGCACAGAATTGCCCTCATCTAGGATTTTTCAGACTGTCTCAAAGAAGTCCACCACGTTTAACAGGCATGATCTTCCCTTGACAAAGCCATACTGGGTGGGGTTGAGTATTTGGAGATTTCCTATATCATTGTTAATAAGGTCCATGATAGTTCATTCCATGGCATTGCAGATAATGATGGTCAGGCTAATGGGACTACAGTTTCTAGGGTCCATAGATGCACCCCCTTTGTGCATCCACTTGGATAAAGTCAGTGCTTAGGCTGTGATTGAAAAGCATGTCCATGGTGATGCTAATTCCTGTTTTAGCCCATGTAGATCACAGCCCGGGATGTTGTCTGGTCCCATAGAGGCTATGTTTTTGGCCTTGGAGAGGGCATTTAAGACCTGATCCTCAGAAATACTAGGTGGGGGAGAGGTATTAGGTATACTTTGGGGTATATGTGGCAGGGATAGGGGAGTGAAGTTTTCTCTGAACCTGTCAGCCAGCAGGTTTGCTATAGCCACAGGTTCTGTATATGCAGTACCACTAACTACAAGTTTAGCACACATCTAGGCCTTATTTTGAGGTTATGGATATAACTAAAGAATGCCTTGTGGTTATCCTTAGTTAGAGAAGCTAATTTGGATTCATAGTTAGCTTTGGAGGACTTCACTAGGAGTCGTATTTGCTTGTTTAAGTTGAGGAGAGAGTGTTTCCAGTTTTGAGACCATTCATTCCTATTATTAGACAGCAATTTCTTTCTCTTATTGTACAGTTTGTTACTGGCAGTTGTCCATAGGCAGGTTTATTTTTCCTTAACAATCTTGCTTTGGTTCTATCAGGTACAGCAGAGTCAATACAATTGTACAGGTGCTTGTATAAAGCATTGGTGTTTAACTCAGCAGAGATGTCTGTTCCATCAGTGGAGGGAGAGATTTTGAAGCTATATATGCTGCCATGTAAGAGGTTGTAATTGGCCTTGGAGATGTTTTTTTAGTCTAGTTGTTGCTAAGGTGGGGTGGTCTTGTGTTATAGCTATTTCTAGTGAGACTTGATTTGTGGTCAGAACTCGCCAGGGATAGCCACACACAGGGGGTGGTGCAGTAGTTCCCCATGTTGGTGAGCACCAGATTCAGCATGTTTGAGCCCCTTGTGGGTGTGTCAACCAGATGGGTCAGGGCACTGGAGTTAACAAAGTCCAGGAATCTTTGGGCAAGTGAGTTAGAACATGTATAATTTACCCAGTCAATGGATGGGTAATTAAAGTTACCCAAAACCAGGGTATTTCGTTGTATCCTGATTGACTCAAGTTGATCCAAGTAGGCTGAGAGGATATTGTGATTCATAGAGGGGGTCCTATAGCTGGCTGTGACCCGAAGAGGGGCCTTACCTACAGTCAATCGTATCTGAAGTAATTCAAGGGAATTGTGCTGTTTACCAGTCTTAAGATGTATCTATCAATAAATATTCATACACCACCTCCTTTAGTTTTCATGCCTTCAGTTTGTGGTCTGAAGTCATGGAAGGAACTGTAACCTGGTATAGCTGGGCTGGCTCTTTTCAGCCTTAAACCAAGTCTTAATGACTGCACAAATGTCAACATCTTGCAAGGTGAGGACTGCTTCCAGTGAGTGCAGTTTTTGGTTGAGACTCCTAGCATTTAGCAACATAACCTTGAGGTTATTTTTAGAAAGCATTTTTACATCAGTTTTGTTATTGTGACATTTCATAACAAAGGAAGTGTAGGGGAGGCAAGAGCCTTAGCCAGTAACTGAAATACCAGGGGGTGACAGATGAAGACCATCTCTGGCAAAGCACTGAGGTCTGTCGACCATGTCATCTCAGGCTAACAGATACTGGATCCCCTTTGAATGACACCAGAAACTAGGCCAATTGTTGACGTCAATCATTTTTTGTTTGCATTGAGGTATCATGCTAGGCAAAGGTAAAATGCTGCTTAAGGCTAGGGACATACCTGCCAGAGAGACATAATCAGAGAGCTCAGTCATGTCTCACTTCATATAGTCCAGTGAGGTACATCTCAAGTCGTTTACCCAACACGGACTATGACGGAGTCATAACAGTGCATGTTGTTGAGAGACTTGGGTGCGTGTGTGATATGGCAGATCCTGGCACTTGCAGACAGCTGACCCTGATTTTTTTCCTTATCCAGCCTGGTGAGAAGGATATCTGAATGTCTCACAATTGAGTCACCCATGAATAAGATGTTTGGTTTTGTGTTATGCCTTAGGGGCTTGACTGGTGAGACACTGGTGTGTGATATACTAGGTTTACTATGTTCTGCAGAGGATGTATTATGTGAATTGTGCTTGTGTTTGTGTTTGGGAGGTCTTTGATGTTTAGGTAAGCTCCTGGTAAGGACCTCTGCATATGTAGGCTTATGTGTTGTTGGTTTGGTAGGTGCAGGAGGTGAGGTGTGCATGCTGACAACCTGCTTAGTATCAAATGAACTGACTGGTGAGAGAGCCTGGATTCTAGGTTCTTGATATAGATGCATCTCCCACATAATGAATTTGTGTGGACTAGAAGAAGTGGGTTGTCAGTGTACATGAGGCAATTGCTACATTGCCTCAGGATGCCCATATCGACCAAGCTGACTGGAGAAACTGTGGGAAATTGTCCGTCCATAATGCTAGGTAAGTTGATGTGATCAGAAAACAGGGAGAGGACAGGAAGGCCCAGTAAAGTAATGGACAGGAAAATTGGACCAAAAATATGAGTAACTAGTGGGTAGGATCTATGTTGGTACCTCAGGAGCTTTGCTGAATGCATCACCTGTCAGTGAGGGACAATCATGAGATCTCACCAGTGGAGCACCAGCAGAGTACTAATGGAAAATTGTAGGCAGAAGTGTTTGCGTGTATAAACGCCAATGGTGCCCACTACTGCCTGGCAGTGATCGATGTGCAATCAAGCTCAAACCTGCACAAATATGGTGCTTATGTAGCAAATGAGAGCAAATTGATTTAAACAAATTAACCGATAAAAAAGCTCAAAACGTAGCCTTTTTCCAGCAATCTTCAATCAGATGAGCTCTAACTGCACACTCCTGCCACTAGGGTGCAGGGGAACCTGCTCCAACAAAAGATGGCCTAGTTTAGTGCTCAAGTTATACAAACAGAACTAGATTCAGCAGGTCTTAATCTAGGCTATGCTACAGCAAACAAAGTGCAACAATTTCAGAAAAAAAGCAGTTCAAATAAGCAGTAATATGGTAAAAATGCAGGTGAAAAGTGCAATATACAGTGAACAATTGTACTTAAGTTTTCCAGAGATCAGAAAATGGTTTGAATTGATCAGATAAATACAGCAAAGCAGCAGCTGGTCACCAAACTCTGTGGAGCTTTGCTAAAACAAGAGCAAACCCATGAAAATGTGGTGCTTATGTAGCAAACAAGAGCAAACTGATTTAAACAAATTAACAAAATAAAAAAGCTCAAAACTGAGCCATATTCCAACAACCTTCAATCAGATGAGTTCTAACTGCAAACTCCTGCCACTAGGGTGCAGGTGAACCCTCTCCAAAAAAGATGGCTTAGTGCTCAAGTTATATAAACAGAACTAGATTCCGTAGGACTGAATCTAATCTGTGCTACAGCAAAGAAAGTGAAACACAATTCAAATAAGCAGTGATATGGTACAAATGCGGTTCAAATGTACAATGTACAGTGAAAAATTCTACTTACATTTTGCAAAGATCATCGGATGCCTTGGATTGATCAGATAAATACAGCAAAGCAGTAGCTGGTCATCAAACTCTGTGGACCTTTGCTAAAACAAGTTCAAACCCATGCAAACACAGTGCTTATGTAGCAAAAAAGAACAAACTGATTTAAACCAATTGGCCAATAAAAAATCTGAAAACTAAGCTGTTTTAACAACCTTCAATCAGATGAGTTCTATCTGCATACTCCTGCCACTAGGATGCTGGGGTACCCTCTCTTAGAAAAGATGGCCTGGTCTATTGCTCAAGTTATACAAACTCAACTAGATTCACCAAGTCTGAATCTATTCTATGCTACAGCAAACAAAATTTAACAATTTCAGGAAAAAAAAAACTGTTCAAATAAGCATGCACAATAAGCATTCTACCAGCAACTCCCAGCTCAGGAGAACAGGGGCTACCCTTCCCTCCCACAAGAGTGTACACTACAAACCATCTTAATGTAAAACAACTGGCCTGAATCCAAAGTATTTAAACCAAAACTAAGAGTCTTAGGATAACAGTTACAATTTTATCAGGCTACTAACAAGCAGTAAAAATGCAACAGCATAAATGCAATTGAACACTTTTTAGAACAAACCGCAAAAGCAAAATAAAGTAATA
Organism: Protopterus annectens; assembly: GCF_019279795.1. Taxonomy (NCBI): domain Eukaryota; kingdom Metazoa; phylum Chordata; order Ceratodontiformes; family Protopteridae; genus Protopterus; species Protopterus annectens. The sequence goes on from NC_056726.1 coordinate 396,571,066, forward strand.
AAGTAGGAAAAAACACAAATGCAGTAAAAGCAGCTGAATAAAGTCCAATGTTTTAAGTTAAGAGGGAAGGGAGGAAACAGAAGATAATTCAGTGTTAAGAAACTAAGGGGTGGGCCTTCCCAAATGATCTCTCTGTACTCAGTAGAATGAGCTGGAGAAGGGACTGTGATGAGTGTCCAAAATCAGATTTATAGTAGGGGCGGACAACTCAAAAGCCACCAAGTTTAAGAATACAACAGTTGGGCGGGTAGATGGTAAAAATAAAATGCAGACAAAGATCAGCAATATTCAGGCAGAGTACAACAAGGAAGCCAAACAAGCACATCAGCTAAATAGAGATATTTCTAGCTAAATGAGGAATGCTATTTCTCAGCTCCTCCCACAATTTAGCTGATGTTATTCACTGTTTGCAAAGGAATTATTTGCTAATTTTTCTTACTGACCCTAGCTAAGACTTCTTAAAACTCCAACAGGACAGAATATTTAAAACAAAACAAATATAATACCAAAATAAAATACAAAATAGAATTAACCAAACATTAAATGAAAAACTTCAATTCAAAATAAAATGCAGACAGAGATCAACAATATTTAGGCAGATACAGCAAGCAAGCCAAAACAAACACTCTTAAAAAAAATTATCATTTAATTTTATCAGCTTTTAAAATGAATACACTATTAATACTCATTTTATTATTAATGCTTGGATGTTGTGTGGCATTTAGTTTTTAATATTCTTCGGTACCTTTTCCAGAGTAAAAAAATGAAAATATCTTAAAAGTTTTCACATTTGTTACTGTCTTTCCTTTTTATAGCATATAAATATTTGTATATTCTCTGTCTTAAATCCCTTTCTGGCTTTCATATATATAATGCCTCACAGGTCATGCATTATGCTAAATAAACCACCCCTGCAGTGCTACAGTTAAATCTACCATATCCAATAAGTATCCTAGGGTATGAAGCAACTGCAATGTTATTGCCTTCACAGATAAAGTATTATTGTACATGAGCTCCAAATATGGATATTCTGTTTTGACCAACTGTTTTTAGATTGCTGTTATTTTTCTCTAAAATGTCCTTTAGATTTATGCCCCTTTTATATATAAATTTGAGTCCTTCTAATTTATCAAATAAATCAAAACAATCAAAAACAGTTTTCCAGTTTTTACTAATAATATTTTAACCCATTTATCAGAATTTTCATATGACAACACCAAAGCAGTCTTTAAATATAGTCTATTCTCCTTTCCATTGCATATAACAAAACTACTGTTCTTCAAAAAGGGGGCAAATGACCTGATCCCTCACTAATTACTTGGCTGGTCATTTCTTCAATCAAATTTATTGGATACTATCTGTCAATAAACAACCCTATTAACTTTTGGGTGTCATATTCAAAATTTAAATCATCTGACACCATTTGAGAAAGTTGGAATGTCTCAGTTCATTTACACCCACGTGGACTGTGATAGAATCATACTGGTACCTGTAGTACATTGGCTTGAATGCATGCATAACATGGCAGATCAAGTTCTAGATAAGCAAACAACTATTTTCTTTTCCTAGTCCAATCTGGTGAGTGGGGCATTGCTGTGTCATACAGTGGAGTCCCCTAAGATAAGAGTCCTTCAGTGTAAGATGGTCTATATGTGTGGTGGACACTATATGTGTTCTTGACAACCTTGTTGAGGAGATATTTGCCTCCAAGGAAATTGTGTATGTTCATCTCTCACATACTATGCTAGTTTCTTTAAGGATTAAAGTGTGTGTGTGTGTGTGTGTGTGTGTGTGTGTGTGTGTGTGTGTGTGTGTGTGTGTGTGTGTGTGTGTGTATATAATATTTATTACATACATAGTTATCTTTTAGCTACTTAAACAGCTCTTTCATTGAGTGCAGACTTTCCTGTATGAATTGTCAGTGATGAATTTGATAGAATTATGGTACATTTATCATATGGATTGTCGACTGCAGAATAATGGCTGTTGAATCAGTACAGTCATAGCTGTGTGATGATGGAGTTAACATGTATTTGTGGCCCCAAATTGTTGTTGGGAAGATAAGCCCCCCCCCCCCATAGAAAACAATTTTAGAAGCTTTTTTTAAGGTAATGTGTGCAGTGGTTTCCCATGGGAGGATGTTGTCTTTATAGTATGGTTTGCAAATGTAAACCATGATTTTCACCTTTGAGATCATTTTTGTTTTATGCTTTGTATTGTGATGTTATGTGGCACTCAACTATGTAGCTCAATTTATTGTGCTTCAGTGTATGTAGGGGATGACCAATGGTAATATAATCATATCATATATATATATTATATATATATATATATATATATATATATAGAGAGAGAGAGAGAGAAAGAGAGAGACATACATGTGTATGTGTGCATGTGTATGTAAACACACACCACACACTCATATATATATATATATATATATATATATATATTTATATATATATATATATATATATATATATATATATATATATATATATATTTATATATAGAGAGAGAGATGTGTGTGTGTGTGTGTGTGTGTGTGTGTGTGTGTGTGCACACGTGTGTGTGTGTGTGTCTGCATGTGTAGAAATGGATGTATACATTTATATATGATTATAATATAAACAATCAAACTGTTTAAATGCTGAATACAAAATCCCTGGCCAAAACAGTGCAAGCATTCATATTACTGAAAACCTTTACGACTGAACCTACAAAAGTTTGCTAATGGAAAACAACTTTTTTGAGATCTTTACACAAAAACCTTTCCATGACACCAGCCTGAATTTGTTTAAATAGTGGTAGTGTTATGTGTTATGGAAGCCCCCCTGCACCATCTTAGTAATGCATGCCAACCCTAACCCAACCTTTGCTTATGCCCCTAACCCTAACCCTACACCTTACCTTTCTGTAACACTGCTACCATACAGTACAGGTTCAGACACACACACACACACACACACACACACACACACACACACACACACACACACACACACACACACACCACAACATCAATCACATTACTTAACTCTTATTCTAACCCTAAGTCACATACACTTGCACTCACATTCTAAAACTATCCCATTAGCTAACCCTTACCTAACCTGCAAAACACTCTCACATTCATACACACACAGACACATCCCTCCTATTAACCCACTTACCTGATTTGAAAAAAGTGCCATTTGTACTACCGGGCATTTGAAAAATGGAATGGAACGTTAAGTTAAAAAAAACAAAAAAACCCACCTACTTAAATATGGTTGAACAAGTATAAGTTTGACCAATGCTTTAAGACCCGTGTATATGATTATATTTTAAAAGGCTAAATATTACAAAAAAATGACCAATAAAGCAAAGAGCATAAATTCTCAAAATAGAAATAAACAGGGGAGGGCATGTCCAATAACTTCTAAGCTTATTTCAGCTTAGCTGTGCCTGTCTGTGTGTCATGCCACTATGCTGAGCGTGCCCTTTCAGGGGTGTGTGTGCACTAACTTCCAAGCTTTATTTAGCTCCGGGGAGTGTGTTTCCACATGTTCGCACACCACTATGCTGAGCATGCAAATCTGGGGGGGGGGGGTGTGAGTACTATGTGCCAAGTTTTGTTTACCTATGGGGCACGTGTTTGTGTGGCACTCTTCTGCACTGAGTGTATCTAAAAGGCAATAACATATTAATTAGTTTTTGCCCTTTGTATAACTTAGACTAGGGCCATTAAATTATGTTAATGATATACTAGTCAGGTGCAATGCATCATAGGTAGCCAATCACAGAGTCAGCACCCACAGCAGAGCACTATAAAGTATGCATACACCCTATGATCTGATTCTTCCCCCCACACTCTGCACCATTGGAGTACAGATTTGGGAATTTGAACTGAAAGAATGCTAGGGGCTGCTGCAGGTCTGCTACATCTGTATGTGCTAGATGCTGGGTCAGTGCTGCTGCTGCTGACAATAGGCCTAGGCAGGGAAGAAGAATAGTATTCAGGCCCAAGGTAACCTTCCAGGGGCTACATGAGCTGGAGATTGTAGAGTGCTACAGGATAGACAGGGACATACTCCAAGAACTCATTGAGCTCTGCTACCCTCAGCTCAGACCCAGAGTCAACAGAGGGGAACCCATCCCAGTGAAAACAGAGGTATGTGTAGCCCTTAGGATACGAGCTACACTTATCTTCCAAAGGCCAGCTGGGGACATGATGGGGGTCTCACAGGCATCAGCATCCAGGATACTCCACCAGTTCCTGGATGCCATGCTACCACATGTCAGTGAGCACATTTCTTTTCCCCTCACCCCTGAAGTGAGGACCAGCAATATGCAACACTTCTACCATGTAGTACACTACCCTCAGGTACTTGGTGCCATAGATTGCACTCATGTTCACATCAAGTCACCACCCTGTGAGGAGGGTAGAATCTACATCAACCACAAGAGATACCACTCCAACAACTGACAGGTTGTGTGCAATGCCCAGGACATTATCATGATTGTGTGTGCTGGCAGCCCTGGCAGTTATCACAACTCCCATATCCGGCACTCATCACAGCTGTGAAATTGATTATTTCTTGGATCTAGCCACTGAGGAGGGCATAATCAGTCTAAAGGTTTGTAATCAACTTAAGGTTCAGGATCCCATACCACAGTATTTGTATTTGCTTCTGAAAATACATAAACATTTGACGAATACACCAGGATGACCGATAGTGTCTGGAAGGGGATATTTAATTGAACCCCTCTCTGCATTTCTAACGGAATTTTTACAACCTTTATTACCAATGGTTAGATCAAGAATAAAAGACACTACATATTCCTTAACATCATACAGGATACACAGTTGGATCCAGGCTGGTGTCTTTGTACACTTGACGTCACCTCCCTATATACTAATATTCCACACTGGGCAGGCTTACAAGCAATACAATTTTGGTTGGACAAATCTGAACTATATGCTCCTGGATTTAACACATTGCTGGTGTGTTTAACTGAACATGTGCTTTCAAAAAATGTATTTTATTTTATTTCCATGGGAAGGCATATTGGCAGGTACAGGGTATGGCTATGGGGGCATCTTTTGCCCCCATTTATGCCGACCTATTTATGGGTTACTTGGAGGAGCATCTTATATATGATTCCGATCACAACTTATTTTTGGAAGAATTAGACATCTGGAGAAGATATCTGGATGACTGCTGGATGATGTAGAGGTGATAGAAAATATGTGGAAGAATTTGTCAAATACCTCAATGAAAATAAATGGGCGATTCAGTTTACACTCCATAGTGAATATCATGAAATTACTTTTTTGGATGTAAAAATCACAAGACAACAGGATCACACACTAGATACGGAAGTGTTTAGAAAATTGAATGCAATACTTTGTTACATGCCTCCAGTTATCACCCTCGCCACATCATCAACAATATCCCTAAGTCCCAATACTTATGCATTAAGCGTATTTGCTCTTCTGCAAAGACCCATAGCACTTGCCAAAAGGATCTCACTCAAAGATTCCCTTTGAGGGGTTACCATCAGAAAAATATAGCTTAGGCACAACATTTTGCGAATATACAGGACAGGGATAAACTTTTGCAATACAAAAGTACAGAAGTAAAAAATAATAGATACACTGAACAACCTATTAGATTTGTTACTACTTTTGGTGGTAATAGTGAAACATTTATGAATATTGTCAATAATCATTTGGATATTTTATTAACTCAGGATAAACTCAGTCAAGTGCTAAAGCTCAGATGTCAGTTTTTGTTCCGCAGAGGCAGAACCATCAGTTCATATTTTACACATTATAAACATTATTCGGCCCCCATTTTACAACAGAAAACATTATTTGGTGATGTACTGGTAGGATGATTTGCTTGTGGCCATTGTAGTGCATGTACACATATACTTCCAACTAAAGAGTTTTCTAGTAGTAATACATCTAGGGTTTATGACATCAAATGCTTTGGAAACTGTAGCAGCGATTGGATTGTATATCTAGCTACTTGTTTTTGTTCTTCTTTTTATGTAGGACAAACTTCAAGACCATTTAGACATAGAATCAATGAACACTTAAGCGATATTAGGAAAAAAAGGGTCTCAAACGCATTGAATAAACATACTATTACACATAAAACTGCCAAATTTTCTTTTATGATTGTAGACAAAATTGTAGTGAATAGATCATGTAAAGCTGGATGGCACAATATTTTGAACCAAAAAGATTCAGGTTGGATGATCAGGTTAGGTGCTTTATTCAAACCTGGACTTAATGAATTAAGCTGAACTAATTTTTGATAATATAATAAATAGAAAGGGTCAGTTTGGTATATCATGTTAGTTATATTATTCCAACCTGACTTGAATGAGTTAATCTAATTATTTTTAAACCAATCAGTGTTGTACTGTCATCAAGTTTGTTGGCTTGAAATATATACATAAAGATGTGGGTATTTAGTCATTTTGTAAATTGTTTTTGCTGCACTGAAGAAGGCTAATTTTTAGCCGAAACTGGTTTGCTTCATCCTTTGTGTGCTTTATTGATATGCCAATATAAATTGAATCTATTTTATGCCATCCTTCCATGTGCTGGATTATTTCTAGATTTTGGGGCACTCATCACAGCTGTGCCAGATGTTTGCTAGGGGGGACAAATCACACTGCCATTTACTGGGGGATGCTGGCTACACACTAGAACCATAGATGATGACATCCATCAGAAATGCACACACACACACACACACACACACACACACATACACACATGGGAGAATGCCATAATGAGGCACACACATAAACTTAGAATATCATAGAGCATGTGTTTGGGCTTCTGAAGTCACAGTTTGTTTGCCTCGATATAGCTGGTGGAGCCCTGTAGTACACTGCTGTCACATATGCACACATATTCACAGTATATGCCATGCTACACAACGTGATCCTGCAGGATCAGCAAGGAGAAGGGATACACAGCCCCCCCCCCACCAGTGCCTTGGTCATCACATTTGCACTCACAGGAGGACTTGGAGGAGGAACCCCCTGATGATGTCCCTGTAGGCAGATGTAGGCCTGCCCAGTACACCCTGGTTTTGGCTAAGAGACAAAGCATAGCATATTCGCTGACAACCTAGGGCCCTATGGACTGCCACCTTACTCCTACTCATATACATATAGTAGAATTAATGCCAGGCAACCCACACAACTTATACAGTACATATCCATGTATTATTGGCTGAGTACTGCTTGCATCAGACAGAGTCAGCCCTGAACTACAGTTTTGTCAATTGCTGCATTCGCAAGGAAAGTCTCTAGCCTACACACTACTTGTAAGGATTACTATAATATGGTATTGTATGTATGGATCTGTTTCATTTACATATAGTGGACTATTTGGACAGCTGTAACATCCACATGGGACTACAGCTACCCAGTCCAATAGTATGTGTCCCCTAATAATCACTAGGCCTCATCGTTGGAATATTCACTACATCAGTCAAGGGAAATGTTAAACAGTGGGATCACATGATATTTGGACTACTGTCTATCCCAGCAGATCATGTGCTGTTGTTCCCATATGACTTCTTTAACAGTAAGTCAGGAATGGTATATCATCAGACCAGGCAATCTCAGGGCTGTAACATAGTACTCTAACACACATTGTATGTTCCATGTAAAGCAGAAATAACAACGTACATATTTATGCTACTGAATGTTTGATGAATGACTCCTCATTGTCTGGCAGTTTGTGTGGGTCAGTGGATTAAGAAGGTTTGCATGGGTGATGGTGTTGATAGTCCTAATCTGGAAATATTCACATCTTTTGCACATCGGGTATTATTATGTCAGTGTTTTCACATACTGTCATTCTGTGTGTGGTGTAACATTATGAACTTCAGTCACATATTATGTACAGCAGACAGCTGGGGAATGCTGTGGAAATTCTGAGTGAAGTGCAGACCTGCAGAAATAGGGACAGATGTCAGTGTCTGTAACATACTTCCTAACCTCTTCGTGCAAGAAATCTGGACAAAGCCTGACAAAATGGGGGGACAAAGGCCCACAAATAAGGACATATTTTAAATACTACTCTCATAAACTTAAAAAGTTGCTAGAATAACAGGGTTTGTTTCAACAGGCAATTTTCTGAAGGATTTGAAGTCAGAAACTTAAATGTATGTCATTATTTATTGACGTCAATCCTCAGTTCGTCCAAGTGATTTGCCAGAAAACCACACATTTTATGAGGAACGGACCAAAATTAAGAGCCAAAACTCTGGACATTCTGCAAAACTCTAGACAGTTGAAAGGTATGGACTGTAACACACAAAATACTGGACTGCAGTACAGGTAGATGTTGCATGGAGTCACTTTATAAGTACTGACAGTCCCACTGGGCATGCCCAAACACTTAGTTAAAATGATTATGTTGCCCCATCATCAGAATGACATGTTATGTATACATATGTCTATAAATACGAACATATATGTATACATAGCCATCTGTCACTATCTCTCTCTCGCATACATAGCATATCTATTGCTATGTAGTGTCAAACAGATATATACAAATATATATAGCTATATATATCACAATGATACATAGACTCTCCCCATACATCCACATAACACACACACACACACACACACACACATATATATATATATATATATATATATATATATATATATATATATATATATATCATACACGTACACAGCTACATTTATATATACATTCCTGTTAATTACATACATATGTGTGTGGATGTCTGTATTGTACTAAATGTCCTAATACTGATGAGTAAATCTGCACTATCACACATCTATACTGTTGCTCAAAGTAACCAAAATAAGGGCGCAACAGTACATAATCCACTTACCTACAGAACCCTGTGCCTGGTGGATGTCACCACGTAGAGAGAGACAGGAGAGCAGGTGATGTAATGTACAATGTTGTCAACGCACTCATGGAGAGGGCACATTGTTCTTGCCCACAAGTTTGCCTAACAGCAAGCAACCACATATGGCCATACTGGTGGTACATACCAGCCAGGATTATAACAGTTATCCCACTGCTAGGATACTAGATGCAGATAACAGTATGAAGCAATGTCACTCTGCAGGCCACAGATTAGGTTGATAGGTAGGTACTAGACTATCAGCTCAAGGGCCTAAGTAAGCCTAGCCAACAAGGTTCCCTGGCTTACCGCACCCTAGAAAGTTATTTTCCAGTGTCCTTGTCGAGCAGAGACACAGAAGTGATCCCTGAGGTATATTTCCTATTTCCCATCCACACATCAAGATTTTTCTTGAAGAGTGCTAATGAGGAACAATGCTTGACATAGATGGGTAGCTTGTTCCAGAGTATGGGAAGTCTCTGGGACAGTAATCTATCCCTTCAGCATGCCTTCTTTATTGTGGTGGCAAGGTTTATGTCCCTAGAGTGTGTAGCTCAGAGGGATTGGGATTTCTTTAGGTGCAGCATGTCCAACAGCTCTGGGTCTGATATAGCTTTATATGTTAGGCAGAGATCACCTCAGAGTAGGTGATATGCTATGGAGTAAAGCTGGAGTTTTTTGAGACGGTCAATGTAGGGCATCTGTTTGAGGCCAGTAATCCTCTTTGTGAGGTACTTCTGTGGCCTTTCCAGCTGCTGCAGATGTCTTGTGAGGTACATTCCAAAAGGGGCATTGTACTCTGTAATGGGTCTGAGTGTCGAGTTGAGGGGAACAATGACCTCTTTTTTCCTGGATGAGAGCCTTTTTATCATGAGGTGTGCCATGTAGAAGGATTTCCTGACTACTGTGGCAATGTGATTATCAAAGGAGGGACTACTGTCCACTTGGGTCCCAAGGTCTCTTATCACACATTTGGAGTTAAGTAGACTGTCGCCTATGTGGTAGTTCATGGGTACAGAGTTTTTACCAAAGGGGATGACATTGCACTTTTTGACATTGAGCTTGAGGCCATGGCTCTGACACCAGGCATCTGTCTCAGTAAGGCCCTTTTGTAGGATGTCCACATCATTTGGGGACTCGACTATGGCTCCTAGTTTGCAGTCATCTGCAAACTTCATTAACCAAAGGCCTTCTGTGTTAGCCTGTACTTCAGAGAAGGAGATACCAAACAGGAGAGGTTCCAGGACTGAACCCTGTGGTACTCCACTTGTCACTGGTTTGAAGTCAGATTTGGACTCTGCAACTTTTACAGTGTGGGTTCTCTCAGTGAGCCAGTTGGCAACCCATCTTGTGATGTAGGGATTTATACCTAGTTTAGTGAGTTTAGCTATAATTTCAGAATAGGGGATGGTGTCAAAAGCCTTGATGAGGTCAAGATAGGCTGTGTGAACCACCTTACTCTTGTCTATGGCTTTGGTGACTGCTTCAAAGAAGTCGATCAGGTTCAAGAGCTTTGATGACTGCTTCAAAGAAATCAACCAGGTTCAAGAGGCATGATCTGCCTTTCATAAACCCGAACTGGGTGGGGTCCAGAGTTTGGAGGTTACCGATGTCTTGGTTTATGAGTTCCATGATGATACGTTTCATGGCCTTACAGTCCAGGCTCATCAGGCTAATAGGGCGATAGTACCGGGATCAGTTGTGGCTCCCCCTTTGTGGAGTGGGATAACTGTTGCTGTGCACCATTCAGCGGGAACAAAGCATAACGTGTAGCTATGATTGAACATGGTTCTTAGGTGGGGAGCCAGTTCATTCTGTAGTTCGTGTAAATCGTGGGATGCTGTGTTTTTGGCTTTAGAGAGTGCAGCTTTTACCTGCATAGTTGTGATTACAGGGACTCTGCATTCTTCCTGTATAGATATGGGCCCTTTAGGGGGTGAGAGGGGGGTAAAGTTAGCACTGAACCTATCTGCCAGGATGTTGTCAATATCAGTTGGTTCTGTAATTTTCATGCCGTTGTGCTGTAACTCAGAGCAGATCTAGGTGTTGCCATTGAGACTGACCTAGCTATAGAATGCTTTGTGGTTGTCCTTAGAATCAGTTGCAATTTTGTTTCATAGCTAGCTTCGGAGGATCTTATAAGGGATCTCAGCTTCTTACTGTGGCTGACCAGGGAGCTCCTTCACTCATGGGATTTTACTCTCTTTTGCAACAGTTTCTTCCTCCTGTTGTAGAGTTTGTTTATGGGAGGGGACCACCAGATTGGCTTCTTTTTTTTACCTCCGCCTTTGGTGTTTCAGTCCATGTTAGATGGCTGAAAAGTGTGGTATGAGTTATAGCCTGGTAATGCAGGGGTGCTCTCTGGAGCCTTGAACCAGGTCTCAGTCACTGCACAGCTATCGATGTTCTCCATTTTAAGGAGTGCATCAAGGAAGTGCATTTTGAGATTTAGAATTCTAGCATTGAGTAGCATTACCCTCAGTTTTTGCTTGCCTGTTCCTGTCACGATGGTGAAATTGTCATTTGAATCTTCCTAAAAAAGGCACTACAGAGGTGGTAAGAGTCTTAGCCAATATCCGGAATCCCAGGGGTGACAGGTGCAGGCCATCTCTGGCAAAGCATGGTGGTCTGTCGACCATGTCATCCCAGGCAGACAGATACTGGATCCCCTTAGAATGACTGCAGAAGCTTAGCCAAGTGTTGAAGTCAATCATTTTGTCCTTGTACTGCGGTATCATTCTGGGCAATGGCAGGATGCTACTCACGGCTAGGGTCATACCTGCCTGGGCTACAAGATCAGAGAGCTCTTCCATGTCTCTTTTCATGTAGACCAGGGAGATACATCTCAGGTCGTTCACACCAACATGGACAATGACAGAGTCATATCTGTACTTAAGAAAAAACACACAAACTGCCAGCACTTCACCAGTATCTTTCTTAATTCCAGTGATCTGGTACCTCAGCAATTCGCCTTCAAGGATCACAATTAATTGAATGTGAGCATGATACTTATATACTCACTTTGACAATCAACATATTGATTAACTTGTTAAACAATCAAATATGTAAAACACCAATTTCCAAAATATTAAAGTGACCATGAATTTATAATAAATAAATATTCTCAAATATGAAATATAATAAATAATTAATTAATTACCTAATTCCTGATTCATGCCGTTAGGCTTTAAAGTATGAAACTTAAAAATCATTTTAGCTTCTGGGGTAATTAATTATTTATTTATTATATTTCATATAGTGAAGTGCTGGCAGTTTGTGTGTTTTTTCTTAAGTTCTTGTTGTGAGGTGTTTTGAATTGGACTTATAGCCAGCATTTCTTAACCAGTTATTTCATATTATCATGTTGCAAACAAATGGAGGTTCTGAACAGAGCAATTTGTCAGGAGCCATGCTTTTTTCTGACATTATGAATGAATGTGAAAGAAAATTTACTACAATGGATCCCTGGAATGTGGGTACTAATCGAGCTGTAGATGGGCGGTTCGTACAGCTGGAGAGGCTTATGACTAAGGAAATAGCGTTATATTTAGATATGCGCCTGTTGGAGAAATATGTAAGTTTAAACATTACTCCAAGGGGGTTGCGTATTGACAAACTTCCTGCCACACAATTCTCTGAAGAGGAGTCTGACCTCTTTGAAGAGTGGAAACAGGCTTCTCTATCATGCACTATTAATTGGCTTCGTATTTTAATAAAACGTAATATGAGAGCTCATGAGAAGTTAAAGTCAGAAATTTTGCATCTACAGGACGAGGTGGTGGGGGAGTCCTGTTATAGGATGCAAATTTCGAGAGTTAATGAGAAAATTTGCAAACTGGAAGGTGAAATTATCCAGAGGAAGCGAAATAAGTTAGTGCGTGATTTAAAAGACTATGAGACTGGTGTATTGTTCTCATGGCAACGAGAGCCTGCACGTAGCAGGTCAAAGGTTAGAAATGGCAGCCAGAGACAATGAAGTATTTCAGCGTCTTCAGCGGATAGGAACATTTCCAAAAATGTGACTTTTGCCAGTTCTACATCTGCGACTGCAAATACCACTGAGGTTCATAATGGTGCCTCAGTTTCACCGAGTACAGGAGATTCCTTTCAGACGAACAGGTCAAATAAGGGAAGGAATGAAAGGAAGGGAAGAAATCGCTTTAAACAATGAACTGGTATGTAAACCGGGTTTTTGCCCGGCAGTTTCTGACACAGAGACTTTAATGTGTGTAAATCTATCGAATTTAGAACTTACTTACGATATGAAAAGTGTTTTGTTAAAAGGTAGTAAATTCATACCAACTTTTTTTCCTTCTCTTGCTGATTTATATTTTGAACTTAAAGCTTTCATTATAGGTTCATAGGTTCATACCAGCCAAGAAAAATGGAAATTAGTGCCCAAAATGACCAAACTTCAGTAGAAAGCACTATGAGGAAATAAAGCTGCAGTTGATAGTTTGTAGATTTAATAATGCAACAAATAAAACATTAACGCTGGAAACACTCCACAATACGTTTTCGTTTACGCTTCACTTCATCAGACAACATAAAGCCCTCAAGCCCATGCCCTTATATATTAACATCACTAATTGACAATCATACACTTAAAAACAATTAACTATTTCAAGCCAGCACTAAAAGCTAAACAGTATACTAAACTTATACTGAACTTTGCATTAAAATCTAGCATCATATTTAATACAATAATAACTAACAAACATACAATATCCTGACACATACTCATGTCTTTAAAAAAACCTATATATATCCTTTTACATTTTTAAAAATGTAATTACATGTATTCTAGTCTAAAAAGTGTTGCCATAAATGCTCAAATTCATAATACTTTAGCGACATCTACTGGGCAAAGTTGAACATTTAAAAACCTAGGCTTTTTAATAAAATATATATTTATGTAAAGGTGACATTACCTATATAAAATCATAAAATTATATAATTATAAGTGACTCCATTCATTATATCACAATTTCTCTTTAAAAAAATGCATCTTCTCTAAATCAATATATACAATATTAAAAACACTAAATATTCAAGAAATTGATTTAAGATGTTAAAAATGTTAGTTACAAAAAATACAAAAAATTCATTTGAAAATGCAAGTATAAATATAAGTATAAATATCAACAACTAAATCTACGGATATGATTAAAATATTAAAATTTAAAATTTAAAATGTACATATATTGAAATCTACTATAAATATTAAAAGCTTTTACACCATCTACAGCTTAGCTGCCCTCATTTTTAAAACTGGGGTTATGGAAATAACATCATTTAATCCTGGAGGTTTATTTGCTTCCAAGTGTAATTGCCAAAGTAACTCTTTGTATTCATTTGATGTTTCCCATTGTCCTCCCCTTATATCTTTTTCAACTACTTCTAGAACAAAAAAATTGTAAACTGCTAATGGACAATCCATTTTATGTCTATACAGAGCATTCTTGGAGTTGTTTGTTCTCATTTCATAATAATGTTCGTAAATCCTTCTTTTTAATTTCCTTTCGGATTTTCCAACATAAAATGCTTCACATATTTTACATAGAGCTAAATAAATGATACCATTTGTATCACAGTTGGCAAAATACTTACTCTCTAATAAAATGTCCCTGCTTTTAATGTAAATGGTGTTATTTGCACAAATATACGTGCACTGTGAGCACTTACCACATTTAAAAGTGCCTACTTTGGTTCTCTTGGTCCTTTTCTGACCTTTTTGACCTTCTAAAATAGATTTTAAATTTCTACCTCTACGGTAAGTACATCTAAATGGTTCCTTAAATAGGTGACTAAGATCTGATAATTCCCCAAATTTCATCCATTCTTCTTCTAGGATCTTTCTAATATGGACTGCCTGTCCACAATAATCCATAATAAAGTTGTTTACCTTTCCTGAGTCATCCACAACCCTTTTAGATGTTTCCCCCATAAAACGGCTTCCTAGGATGGGTTTAAATCTCCCCTTTCTCTCATCCCTGACTTCCTTCTCTATACTTCTAATCAATGTTGGTGGGTATCCTCTTTCAATAAACATTTTATGAAGAGTATCACATTCTTCATTGAAGTCAACTTCTCTTGATGTCATTCTACTTGCCCTAACATACTGCCCCTTAACTATCCCTTTCTTCTGATGGTAGGGATGTGCACTTCCAAAGGACAAGTAGGAATTAGAATACGTTTTCTTTCTAAATATCTTTGAAAAAAATCCCGTTTCACCCTTACCAACATTTACATCCAAAAATTTTAATTCATTCTTGTCACTTTGAAATGTGAATTTTAAGAAACCAGTAGATTCAGAAATATGTTTGTAGAACATTTGGAAATCCTCATCTGTACCCACCCATAAGAAACACATATCATCAAGAAAGCGCCTATACAGCTTCCAACATGAACTGAACTTTGAATTAATAATAAATTCATTTTCCCAGGCTGACAAATATTATATTAGCATACGTAGGGGCACATCTGGCCCCCATTGCTACCCCCTGGATTTGTTTGAAAAATTCACCTTCAAAATGGATGAAGCTGTTGGAAAGCACTACATCCATCAAGGTAAGTATTAGCCAAAATTCATTGTTGTCGAACTTTCCATAATTTAACAAAGCCTCTTCGAACAACTTCATGCCATCTTCATGGGGTATAGAAGAGAATAAGTCAACAATGTCAATAGTATAAAAAATAATATTTTCATCAAATACTTCTTGTGAGAGTTGCTGTAATAATTCCCATGAGTCTTTCACAACCCTGTTACCTGTAGTTGAAACTACTTTTAATTTTGTATCCAGCCACTTAGCTATTGGTGCTGTGACTGAATTTTCAGAGGCTACAATTGGACGCAAGGGGGGACTCAGTATATTTTTGTGCACCTTGGGAACACCAAATATCGAAGGTACCCTTGGCTTTTCTACATGCATATATTGAAATGTTTGATAATCAATTGATCCTTCTAATAATAAATCATTGAGTACCATGTCCACTTTCTTGTTCCCTATATTTATCTCATTAAGGGATGCTCTAATATATCTTTCCTCATTTTCAAGTATTTGCATCATTTTTTCTTCATAAAATAGGTGGTCCATTACAACCGTCCCACCCCCTTTGTCAGGCTTAGAAATCCTGACATTTTTATCATTACTTAAATTGTTCAGCAACAAATTCTCTTCCTTTGATAAATTGAATGCTATTTTGTTTCTACCTAGTTCATTTCTAATCCTTTTTTCCATTAAAATCTCAAAGTTTTTTAATTGTGTATGCAAGGGGGGGGGGGGTTAAAGGTACTACGCCTCTTAAACCTTTCACTACCTTGTATACTCGAAAACTGTCCATTGTATAAAATTTCAAAATTTTTCTTCCTAAGAAAGAGCTTCAAATCAATTAAGACTTTCCTAATGTCAGCCTTTCTATTGGGAACATATTTTAACCCTTTGGAGAACAACATAAAGTGTATGTCCTGTATGTTAATATGGCTATAATTGTAGATATTATAACCTAAAAGACTGTGTATTGGTCCATCCACCTTTATCTGTTTATCTAAAAATGATGTAAAAAACTGTTCATCTGCTACCAACGTTGGTAAGTCCTGTTGTAATTGCCATACACACCCCTCGCCCCCCCTCCCCCCTCTCTGAAAATTTTGCTGGTGGTTATTCTGATAATTCCTGATTCTTTCTGATCTTCTTAATGGGGGGGAACTCTGACAAATCATTATAACCACCTATTACATTATTCTCACTAATTTCATCATTATTGAGATGTTCATCCTCTACCCATACAGATATATGTCTTTCATGACTTGTAAAGTTATTATTTCTAGGTTTGGGATAGCTTACTTTATTTTTATATTCCTGAATATCCCTCTCTAGCTTTCTACTTTTCCTTTGAAAGACATTACTAATGCTTCTATCAATCTTTCTCAACATATCATAATACCTTCTCTGGTTTTCATCAATAGAAAAAAGTAGGTCCTTAATGATTTTATCATTCAATTTATCAATAACTTTACTTAAAGAATCAATTTCTCTTTCATTTTCCTTCATCATTACCTTTAAAATATCTAAACCACATTTGTTAAAAATGTTAATTAACTCTAAATGGAAGTCACTTCCTTCAATAACTTTATTAGGAAACTTGCACACCCTTAGTCCTTTTGGGACTATTTCTAACCCAAGACATTCTTTTAAATAAATATTTTCTAGCTCCAAATTTTTAAACTTGAACAACATTTCATCCAGTTTTTTCATATTTGACTCATAAGTTAAATTAATATCATTATCATTAATCACAGCTGCTTTTTTATCATTAAAACTAAACTGTTTATGCACCACATTGTTAAAGTCAATATTATACCTCTGGGCTTCCATGCATTTTCTGCCTGCTCCACGCCCAGCTTCCTTGCTTAATTGTCCATCATTTTTCTCGCCCAAGGAGTTCTGTTTAGGTCTAGTGGCTTGAGGTGGAATACCCTTATTGGAATCATCTATGCGATTGATTCTAGGTGTAATTCCATCATTCGATGTGTTAAAAAACACTGTGGGCAAATCTAAATCCATATTTGCTGATCTTTCAGCTGCTGGTTCATGAAAAACAGCGTCCTCCCTTCTTTTACTACGACTCGAAGCCCCCACGAACCTCGCTCTGCTTCCCTGGTGTCCAGCTCCTTCATCCGGTGATGCTTGCAGTTTCCTGCTTCTACTCGGCAGGCCAATAGCGTTCTCACCTTTCGATCTCATTTCCTGGTTGCACAGGAATTCAAACGAAATTCATAGGTTCATACTAGACTATCTACCCTGGGGCAATTATAAGCCTAGCCCGATTCTGTATGGCTTACTCCACCCCTTGATTTGAGTATACTGTGCCCTTTTTAAGGTTTAGTTTACTGTGCCTCTGTCTAATAGTGACACGGGAGTAATCCCTGGGACAAACCTACGATCCCTCATCCACCTATCGAGATTCTTCTTGAAGAGATTCAGTGAGGTGCTCTGCCTCACATGAACTGGAATTCTATTCCAGAGTGAAGTGAGCCTCTGGGTTATGAACCTGTCCCTCCAGCAAGTTCTATTTATTTCTGTGCTGAGGTTCAAGTCTCTTGAGCGTGTGGCTCTAAGGGATTTAGATTTACTGAGGTGGAGCATGTCCATTAATTCTGGATTTGACATAGCTTTGTATGTCAGGCATAGATCGCCTCAAAGTAGGCGGTATGCAACTGAGTAGAGCTGGAGTTTTTTTAACCGAGCAGCATATGGCATCTGTTTGAGACCCTTGATCCTCTTGGTGAGATACTTTTGGGGTCTTTCTAATTGCTGCAGGTGTCGGATAAGGTACATCCCAAAAGGGGCATTGTATTCTATGATGGGCCTGATGAGGGATGAATAAAGGGGCACGATTACCTCTCTTGATCTAGATGTGAAACCCTTCATGATGAGGTGGGCTATGTAGAAGGTCTTTCTAACGACTTTGGCAATGTGATTTTCAAAGGAGAGATTGCTATCAACTTGGGTCCCCAGGTCCCTAATAACTTTCTCTGTACTTAATGGGTTTCTGCCTATGTGAATAATTTGTGGGCACATTGTTTTTGCCAAAGGGTATGACTATACATTTTTTGGCATTTAGCTTTAAACCATGGTGCTGGCACCAGTTATCTGTCTCTGTGAGACCTTTTTGAAGGATGTTTGTGTCAGCTGGAGAGTCGATTATGGCACCCAGTTTGCAGTCATCTGCGAACTTGGTGAGCCATAGTCCTCCCATGTTTGCCTGTTCCTCGGAAAAATATATACCGAACAAGAGTGGTCCCAGGACAGAACCCTGTGGGACGCCACTTGTGACCAGTTTCGAGTCTGACATGGCTCCAGCAACTCTCAGTTTGTGACCCATCTTGTGACATAGGGGTTTATATTTAAGCTGGATAGCTTATCTATGATGCCCGAGTGGGGTATTGTGTCAAATGCCTTTGCAAGGTCCAGATAGGCTGTGTGGACTACCTTCCCTTCATCTATGGCTTTGGTGACTGTTTCAAAGAAGTCAACCAGGTTCAAAAGGCAGGATCTGTCCTTGACAAAGCCGAACTGGGTAGGATCTAGTGTCTGTAGGTCCCCAATGTCTTTGTTTATGAGCTCCATGATGATCCTCTCCATAGCCTTGCAGACTAAGCTAGTCAGGCTTATGGGGCGATAGTTTCCAGGGTCCATAGAGGCTCCACCTTTGTGGAGTGGGACCACTGTTGCTGTACGCCATTCTGTGGGCACATATCCTGTAGTGAGGCTGAGATTGTATAGCTGTTTTATTTGAGGGATTAGTTCCTCTTGGAGTTCATGTAGGATGCAACCTGGGATGCCATCTGGTCCCATGGAAGCAGTGTTTTTTGCTTTGGAGAGGGCAGCCTTCACCTGAGCATCAGAGATGTTTGGGAGGCAGCCCTCTGCTGGGATAGATACTTGCTCTTTTGGTGGGGAGGGGGTGGAGAAGTTTGCACTGAACCTGTCTGCCAGGATATTGGCGATGTCTGTGGGTTCAGTGTATTTTTTGTCATTTAGAATCAACTCATAACAAGTCTGGGATTTGCATCCCAGGTTCCTAACATAACTGAAAAATACCTTATGATTGTCTTTGGTGTCCTGTGCAATTTTTCTCTCGAAGCTGGCCTTGGAGGATTTTATGAGGGATCGTAATTTTTTGCTAGTACTGATCAGAGATGCCTTCCCTATTAGGGATTTTGCTCTATCATGTAGTAGCTTCTTCCTTTTGTTGTACAGTTTATTTATGGCAGGGGTCCACCAGACTGGACGCCTGCCTTTAGATGATTGGGTCTTGGTTTTGTTTGGGATAGCATGATCCATGCATTCCTGGAGATGTCCGTAGAATGCGTTTATATAGGATTTTGCAGTTTGGGCCGTAGTTTCCACTGGCCCTAGGGCCTTGAAGGATTGCACTTCAGTTTTGAGAAGTGAGATGTTCGCTTTTGAGAAGTTTTTCACTGTGGTTTTCTGGGCTGGGGGTGGGGTCGGGATGTGGACATCCAGTGAAATTAATTTATGGTCTGATCTTACCAATGAGGGATATACTTCTGGTGTGGAGCATAGAGTCCCCATGTTGGTAATGATCAGGTCTAGTATGTTGTCCCCTCTTGTGGGAGTGGTGACTAGTTGTTCCATAGCATTTGAGTTTATAATTTCCAGGAACCTTTGGGCTAAGGTGCTGGGGCTTGAGTAGTGCTCCCAGTCAATGTTTGGGTAGTTGAAGTCGCCCAGTATAATGGTGTTTGGAGAGATCTTCATGTTCTCCAATGTTCTCAGGAAAGCCGAGTGGGATTCCTGACTTTGAGAGGGTGGTCTGTAGGATGCTATAAACTGAAAAGCAGTCTTGCCCACTGTTAGTTGCACATGGATGGTCTCCAATACTTTGTGCAATGCCACTAACCTGGAGGTGTGTATATCCTTGATAAATATGGAAACTCCCCCTCCTTTTGTGGTTCGGTCTGGGTTTTGGGGCTGAAAAGCATGATATGAGGTATAGCCTGGTAGTGCCGGGGTGCTCTCTGGAGCCTTGAGCCAGGTTTCTGTCACTGCACAGATATCGATGTTCTCCATACTGAGGAGAGCTTCGAGTGCATGCATCTTGAGGTTATGACTTCTGGCGTTAAGCAGCATTACCCTTAGTTTCTTGTTCCTTGTGCTGTCTATGGGGGTGGGTTTGACTTTTGAGCCTTGCCTAAAAAAAATCACTATGGGGGTGGCAAGAGCCTTTGCCAATATCCAAAAGCCCAGTGGTGACAGGTGCAAGCCGTCCCTAGTGAAGCAACGTGGCTTGTCGAGCATGTCACCCAGGCTGACAGACACTGGATCCCCTTTGAATGACACCAAAATTTTAGCCAATTGTTAAAATCGATCATTTTGTCTTTGTACTGTGGCATCATTCTAGGTGAGGGTAAGATGCTGCTCAAGGTCAGGGTCATAACAGCCTGGGCTACATGATCAGAGAGCTCCTCTATGTCTCTTTTCATGTAGTCCAGGGAGGTACGTCTCAGGTCATTCACACCAGCATGTACAATGACTGAGTCATATTTGTATTTGCTTTGGAGTGACCTGAGTGCTTGCGTTATGTGGTGGATCCTAGCACCTGACAGGCAGCTCACCGTGACCTTCTCTTTATTCAGCCTGGTGAGCGGGACGTCAGTGTGTCTGATAATAGAGTCACCTATTACAAGAGTATCAGGTGTGTTATTCAGCCTTAAGAGCTGTAGCTGCTTGGCACACTGACTTTGTGGGCTATGTGTTGTGCGTGTTTTGTTTAGAGGTAGCGTTTGCTTGGATGTCTGCTTTGGAGGTCTCTGTTGCTTAGGTAGATTTTTATTTAGAGCCTCCGAGTATGTTTTTGTGTATTTATGTGTTTGGTTCGCTGATGTGGTGGGACTAGGTGATACTGGAATTGTGCTGTGTGAGGTTACCTTCTCCTCCTGACTGGTTACACCAGTTTTGAGATGAGAGAGCTCAGCCTCCAGTTTGGCTAAATAGTTGCATCTCTCACATATATTTGAACTTGTTTGGAGGAGGAGAGGGTTGTCCATGTACATGAGACAGTTGTAACATTGCCTCAAAATTCCCAGATTCACCAGCTGGACTGGAGAGGAAACTATTGACTGACCTTTGGACATGCTAGAGTAATATAGGGAAACTGAATTTAAGACGGACCAATAGAGGACAGGGTAATTGTAGAGAGTATAAGAGTAAGTAGTGCTTATGGTTTAATAGTGCTAACTTGTAGGATTACTTAATTGGACCAGTGAAGGGCCTTAGAATGAAAATATGGTGTTTAAATTGAGAGATAGAGCAGTTCTAAGGGAAAAAGTGAAGAGCAGACTTTGTGGAGCCAGGAATAGTTTAAACCCAATTAGGCGGCGCTGCCCGCTGTTGCACTATGCACAAAAATGCGCAAAACCGCGCAAAAGAGGGTTTTAAGAGAGGAAGATGAAGGAGTTTGGAATTGACCCAAAATGGCCAATAAAACTACAGTTGAAAGTTTATTTTAAAAGAGAAGATAAGTTTGTCTCTGAAAATGTTGATTCAAATGTTTATTGTAGTACTGTTGATTTAGATGAGAGTCTCTTGAATCTGTCTTTGTATGACTACGATGGATCAGACTTTCATGAGTTGGATGAAAATGATGAAGAAATGGATTTTAACAGTATTTACAATACTGGATATGGGAAGTTAGTTGTGCCACATTTAAGGAACATTAATAAGTTCACACCTAACATTAATGTGCCTGCCATCTCAGTATTTTTTAAAGTCCTTTTCAAAGAAATTGAGATAGCATTTAAAACATTTTGTAAAGAAAAAAGATGCTATAACTTAAGTAAAAATGAATGGCAAGCTTTGAAGCATTTAAAAAAACTTAAGATTAATTACATATTTAATTACATATTTAAATGTGCTGATAAAGGTGGCAATTGGGTTGCTATGAACAAATTTGACTGTTGTGAGATCGTTGATAATATACTTCAAAATGGTGAAGAATATAAGAAGTTGGATAATGAACCTACCATGCTGTTTAATGATGAGCTATTATTTTTATTGGAAAAAGGTGAACGCTTGGGTTTTTTTGAGCACAAAGATGTTCGCAGATTATATATAAAAAAAAACACAATCCCCATTTTATATGCTTTGCCTAAGGTACATAAAAATTTACAAAAACCACCAGGTAGGCCAATAGTTTCGGGGATAGGCTCATTTTTGGATAATGTTAACACCTTCTTGGATTTCCACTTAAAAGCTCATTTACATAAGGTAGTAGCTCATATTTCCAATACTCAGGATCTCATTAATAGTATATCTCAAATTGAATGGCATCATGACTATTATTGGGTCACTATAGATGTAAAATCACTATATACTAATATAGACATTAGATGAGGGTTGGATTCTATTTTTGATATGTTAGGTGAAGGGCCCAGAACCACCTTTTTAGTGGGTCTATTAGAGTCTGTGGGCTATGTGTCATTTGGGTTGTTTTGGGGTGGTGGAGGTTGCTTGCATTTCTGCTTTGGAGGTCTCTGTTGCTTGAGCAGATTATTATTGAGAGCCTCCGAGAATGTTTTTGTGTTTCTATGTGTGGATTTTGGTGGTGTAGGTTTAGTGGGACTATGTGATGAGTGTGGTGTGGTGCAAGTGTTTACTGTCTCCTCTTGACAGTCAAGTTCAGTCTTGGTTGGAGAGAGCTTTACCTCCAGTTTGGCTAGATAAGTGCTTCTCTCACAGGTTGTAGTGTTAGGTGGTAGGAGGAGAGGGTTGTCTGTGTACATGAGGCAATTGCTACATTGCCCCAAGATGCCCAGATTCACCAGATAGACAGGAGAGAACACTGGGAGCTGAGCCTTGGACATGCCTGAATAAAAAAATATTTTCCTCTAGACAAGTGAAGAAAGTGAGTACAAGAGTTGTTTTTCTCTAAGCAAGTGAGGAAAGTAAGTACAAAAACTGTTTTCCTCTAGGTAATGAGGAAGGTTGAGTGCTGTAGTAATTTGTAGCTTATTTGGTGCTTACAACAAGCTCTGAACAAGTACTGAGCATAAATAAGCAAATGCAAGTGCTAAAACTAAGAATCTGTACCTGGACTAGACTAGTTACAGGAAAGAAACAAGTGCAAATGCGAGCTTTTAAATCAGAAAGTTGAGAGAGACAGAAAAATTGCCCAAAGGGCCAATAACAATTTCTGGGCCAGAAACCACTCCTTATGTAGTAGATAGGTTACCTAGTGCTTACCACTCCCACTGATAAGCTAGCAGGCTTCCCTCCAACACAAGCTTAGTTTGTGTAATACGCAAGTACTGAGCCTGCAATCATGTATATGACAGACAACCTGTGGTACATGTGATAAGTACTGTGATCTATAGTGAATACATCTAAATAGATAGGGGTTCTCATCTCACTCCAGGCTACTTGGTGCATGTCTCTGTGTATCCCCCTGCAGAACAACTGCCATGTCCTCATGGGCTATCCAATGTTTATGCACTTTTTGGCCCTGTAACTTGCTTCTAGCTTCCAAAGTGTCCTTTTCTACAAGGTCTGATGATGTTATTCACCTTAAGACTACCAGCTGACAGTGTAGTGTCAGACTTAAGCTGTGGCATGTGCAATATATGTATATTGTGATCTATAGTGTCCAAGACTAGATAAGTAAGGGTTCTACTCTTACTCCAGGCTACTAGGTGTGCATTCGCACGTGTGCGCACGCGCGCGTGTGTGCATGTGTGTGTGTGTGTGTGTGTGTGTGTGTGTGTGTGTGTGTGTGTGTGTGTGTGCGTGTGTGTGTGTGTGTGTGTGTGTGTGTGTGTGTGTGTGTGTGTGTGTATAGGGTCTATATTATAGTATTGCATGCTTACAAAAGTGAATGATAAATAATCGATCCCATGTAAGCAGAAGCTTACAACGTCGAAACCTCAGAACAGTGACTTTTTTCCAAGGGAAAAAAAATCGCTTTTTCAAAAAAAAAAAAAAAAAAAAAAAAACTTTAAAACCTTACATAATGTGGGGGGCTGTGCCACCCACACCCTCCTACTGAAATATACCAACTCCGAGATAGCACTACCGTGCCGAAAACTGCAAAGTAATGAAAATAGCCAAGCTAATTCTTTCCTAGGGAAAGATTGTGCTGAAAAGCCGCTTCGCTATTTTGCCTTTTTGCTCTTTTCGGTTCGATCAAGATGCATTCGTCAAACTGTGTCTGCAATCTGGTAATAGAGAACCTGTATATATACCCCTGCAAAACAACTACCATGCTCTCATGGGCAATCTACCTGCAATGGTTATCCACTTTTTGGCCCTGTAACTTGCTGCTGGCTTCCAAACTGCCCTCTTCTACAAGGCATGATGATGTCATCCACCTTAAGACTACCAACTGACAGTTTAGTATCAGACTTAAGCCATGGTATGTGCAATAAATACTGTGCTCTATAGTGTATAAGACTAGATAGATAGGGTTCCAATCTCACTCCAGGCTACTTGGTGTGTATGTCCAGATGCCATAAATATGATCACCTTGGTAACTTAGAAATAAGTAGGGTTTTGCAGTATTTTAGTTGTAGCGGGTGATGGTGCCCCCAAAGGACTGACCACAATGCTTGCTTATGTCATCAAGCATATGTCTTAAATTGATAGTACTAGCAGAGATGAGGTGTGTTGCATGCAACACATGCTGCGATCTGTACTGTGTACCATGCATAACTCTTACCATAGGTAAGAGTTAACATCTACATACAGCCAACTTGCACTATGTGTGTGCCTTGGCATGTTCTGTACACAGTGATTGGAAGGTGCTAGCCTCAATGTAGCCATGGTTGTGTGTGAGCTTGTTAGAGAATTTTACATCATGTTATGGAACCATAGGACATTTGAACCTAATTAGCATAATGGCCATACAGCCCTCAAAATCATAGACATCTTCATAGCCATAGTTACAGGATCAGCACATACTGCCCCAGTCCAAGAGGGACACAGGCAGATGCCCTATGTTGAGATGATGTTCGCACAGCCGAGCATACAGATGCCATGTGCTGAAGTGGACTGAAGTGCTCTGTGTGCCATTAGTCGGATTCTGTTCCAAGGGTGTGTTTATGTCTGCTAGACAAATCTCTCCAACAAGCATATAGAACTAACAGCAGATACTAGGTTAATGTCCTTACCATGATTCATCCATTTACAATGCTTCATATAGATAGGCAACATATGCAATCAATCTGGGTCACACATTGCTCTGTATGCAAGACACAGATCACCTCTAAGTAGTCTATATGCCACAGGTGACAATGACACTCATTGCAGATGATCCCCATTGAACACATACTGAAGACATGAAGTCTCCTTGTGAGGGACCATACTGTAGTGTGCAATTGCCAGTACTGCTTGGAAAGGTACATCAATAAATGTCGATTGCACTCACATATTGGCATGCTGAGGGAAGAGTATGTGGAGGTTATGAGTATGTCACTTACTGGTGACTGTGGCCTCAGCTATACGATATGATTTTTGCCATACCACTGTAGAGACATGCTGACCTGAGGTGTATTGGGTGTAAACCTGTGTGGCCTGATCTGTGTGCCCAGTTCTTTCACCCCTGAGTATGTACATTACATGATGAAACTGATGTGCTACTTAGCAGGTACATAGGTCTACCTGGTGGAAATTATACTACATATATATTTGTTTAGAGTTTATTGCCATTAGTATGTCAACAGGCATGTGTTCGCAATACCATCTTGGAGGATAGTGACATACCACATAGACTTTATGAGTGCTCACAATTTGCAGGCATCAGCCAATATTGTTAGCCACAGTCATTCAGTAGTCATGTGTATGGAGGTTACATGGTTTCCAACCAATAGAGGATTGAGGACTGCACCCTGTTGAGTACTGCTGCTTAGAAATCAGCTGCTGGAGGCAGATGTCCATATGTTGCATACGTATGCCATCAATGGGCCACTTAGTGACCCCTTCAATGACAGTATCATGGATGCCTATGTGGGTGCTTTGTAAAAGTTACCTGAGCAGGGAATATAGTCAGACAGCTTGGCTCACTCTGGGGGTTGTACTTCCTGATGTACCCTCACCCAAGTCCTTGGTGACTGCCTCGGAAATGTCCAATACCTGCAACAGTCATGCTCCCCATCACACATCCAAACTGTGGACAGTCAACTGTGTGAAGATCACATATATGTGTGCTGATCACCTCCATGATGATTGCCCCTATGGGCATACAGATATGGGTACATAGACAAAAAGGTATATAGTTATGTGGGTCACTGGTTGCACCACCTCTGTGCAGGGTAGAATGGTTGACTTTTTCCACTCAGCTGGTGTACATCCAGTGGTGTCAGTATGATTGCAAGGGTTTTGCAATGGTGTTAGTAATCCATGTCAGATCGCATGTGGGATGCAGCCTGGAATGTTAGCATGTGCAATAGATGCTGTGTATGGTCCATTGAAAGGCCCGTTATAAATTTCTCTGTAAATATGGAAGTTATGGGACTGCTTGTAGGAATGTCATGTGTCACACTTGGTGGGGAAAAGGGAGGGTAGTTGACACAGACAGTGTGGGAGTACAGATTACATTTAGTACAGACCCATCATATATGGCATCATGACTTCTGAGATCAGTGACAATTTGGGCCTGTCGTTTGAGGTTACACATGTAACTTCACTGTACGTTGTGATTCTACTTTGTGTGGGTGGCTAATTTTGTCATTTACAGTGTGTACACAACATCACAACAACACTATGTGCTTCTTTTAGCTGAAGAGGTTGTGCCTGCATGTTTGGGGGGCATACTCACCCATACTGTCACACAGCAATGTCCACCTGTTATTGCACAGCCTACTAATGGCAGTTGTCCACCAGTCAGGTTTGCTGAGCCATGATGAGCTTGTGTCCGTTCTGTCCCATACAGCTGAGTTCCTACAGTTGTAATGCTGCTGACATAATGCATGGGTGTAGAGCTCTGCATACTTGCCTGTCCCATCTGAAGGGGGAGGTGCAGGCATGCCATGTCAACCATCCCACAGAAGGTAATAAATGGATCATGTCTCCTAAACCTGATTGACTTCTTTGAAGCAGTCACCAAAGCCATAGATGAGGGTAAAATGGTTCACACAGCTTATCTAGATCTCGCCAAGGCTTTCGACACCATCCCCCACTCTGGAATTATAGATAAGCTCACTAAACTAGGTATAAATCCCTATGTCACAAGATGGGTTGCCAACTGGCTCACAGACAGAACCCACACTGTGAAAGTAGCGGATTCCAAATCCGACATCAGACCAGTGACAAGTGGAGTACCACAGGGTTCAGTCCTGGGTCCTCTCCTGTTTGGTATCTACTTCTCTGAAGTGCCAGCCAACACAGAAGGTCTTTGGCTAACAAAGTTTGCAGATGACTGCAAACTAGGAGCCATAATCGAAACTCCTAATGATGTGGACAAACTACAAAAGGGCCTCACTGAGACAGATACTTGGTGTCAAAGCCATGGCCTGAAGCTCAATGCCAAAAAGTGTATTGTCATCCCCTTTGGTAAAAACTCTGTACCCATGAACTACCACATAGCTGGTAGTCTACTTAATGCCAAAAATGTGATAAGAGACCTTGGGACACAGGTGGACAGTAGTCTCTCCTTTGATAATCACATCACCACAGTGGTCAGGAAATCCTTCTATGTGGCTCATCTCATCACAAAAGGATTCTCATCCAGAAAAAAAGAGGTCATTGTTCCCCTCTACTCATCACTCATTAGACCCATTATAGAGTACAACGCCCCTTTGGTATGTACCTCACAAGACATCTACAACAACTGGAAAGACCACAGAAATACCTCACAAAGAGGATTACTGGCCTCAAACAGATGCCCTATGCAGACCATCTCAAAAAAACTATAGCTTTACTCCATCGTATATCGCCTACTCAGAGGCAATCTCTGCCTAACATACAAAGCTATGTCAAACCCAGAGCTGTTGGACATGCTCCACTTAAAGAAATCCCAATCCCTCCGAGCTACATGCTCTAGGAACCTTAACCTTGTCACCACAATAAACAGAACATGCTGGAGGGATAGATTCCCATACTCTGGAACAGACTACCTATCTATGTCAAACAGAGCTCCTCATTAGCACTCTTCAAGAAAAATCTTGATGATTGCATGGGAAATGGGAAATTCACCCCGGGGATCACTTCTGTGGCTCTGCTCAACAGGGGCACAGGAAAATAATTTTCTTGGGTGGCGAAAGCCAGGGTACATTTTTTGGCTAGGCTTGTATGGGCCCTAGGGCCGATAGCCTAGTACCTACCTATGAACCTATGAACCTATATGGCTTTTTTGACATATATCTGTATTGTTTGCAGGGGGGAGTATGTGCTGGTAGGTGTAAGGAGACTGATCTGTGGCGAGATACCACCAGGGAGGACCTTACATTGGGGGGGCTGTATTGGTCACCCATAATGGTACACACGTGATGCAATACATTGGTTCTCCATGTAGGGATGTCATGCCACTGTTCCAGTCCATTATAGGTAATGACCTAGACAATCCTTTGGGCAAGTGAGCTGCAGAATGGATAAGCAACACAGTATGTACATATAACACTTCCCTAACATGTTTGTCCATGCTCTGTACAGAAACCTTGCATGACTTTCTTCTTGCAACATGCTGGAAGTAACTGCAATGCATACTTGCACAGAGAACAACTAGCATGTAGTGCCAAGCAATGTGCTCAGATCTCTGAGTCATGTCATCTGAAATGCCATGATGGAAGTTACCATGGATATGAGTGCTAACACTGTCAAACATGTACTGACACTGGACAACACACTGTTACATTTGCTCAAGGCCATATCATGCCTACAAACTGTAACCAGTGGAGCCCATTGACTGTTACACTATGCAATGGATGTTGGACATAAGCCTCACTCCACCAACCATGGCCTGACAAGGTTTATGACAATATTAGACCAACAGGCCATGCTGGAAACTATGCATGTTATGGATAGAGTGTTATGTCAGCTGGTGGATAAGCAAGTGTCTGACAGTCATACTCTGGGAACATAGCATTGGGTGACCTACACTGCAATGAGACCAGTTACCAGTGCAGTTCACCATCCTCCATTATTTTCATACCCCTTCTACCTATTCCCCCTCTGCAGTCACAGCCACTGTCAGTGACCTCTGACTGAGTATGTTAGCAGGTAATTGCATGTCAGGAGCTGTCACAGAATCCCACACAGAACCAACAGTTATCCAGGATGGCCTAAGACACAGTCAGTTGCTGTCTGAGACACTGACAAACATTACATGCCAATTACTGCACAGCACTATCCTGTGGGAAATCATCCACCCCCTCCAAAATATTGTAATGTTTGCACACTGCACACAGTTGAGCCATTACACATGGAGTTATGGCCACAGAGAGTAATGTAGCCTTTGGCTTTCACTAGTTAGAAAGATGTAGGGATGCATTCACTGTTGTACAACCTTTACTGCCAGGTTTGAGATGTAAATCCCAGACTGTCACTGCTATACTGAATGTGGCAGTCATCACACCTATCATTGTGTGCAATGGCACCCTTGCCATGTCACTGCACAGGCATATCATACAACTGTAGCAGCCACACAGGTTCCATGGTACACTAATACACAGTGTAGATAACATGTCCTATGGAGTCCATGTCACAGCCATACATGTGTAGTTTGTCTCTTAAATGCTTTGGAGGGGTTGTCTATGGCTCCATACAGGGAGGTATCAGATCCCACTGTGTACCTCCTGCATATTTATTCCAGGGCTAACACGTCTTACCTGTTCTACACAACCACAACATCACTGTGCTATACATAGTTCATGCCAGAGAGACAAGTATGTAACACAGGTGGTACAACCTACATGAAACGGGCCCCCCCCATGCACGTGAAGCACACATCTGCTGTGACACATATCATGTTCAGGTTACGCAATGGGATGCAGAACACGACAATCAGTACTGGTATCAGGCAACTCTCTGTACTCGACACAGAATATTTGTAGATCGGTCATCTCCATCACCACAGCCTGTAGATGTGTTAGTTCCAAAAACCATGGTGACACTTACCAAGGGTAATAGACCTTTTCACAGATTAGGAATGCATGAGTACGGTGAATGCCACCATTGTCCTTGTTAGCCTGTTATACACATATGAACCTATGGGGCCATGCACTTTTACTGCTGTACCTTGCTGAAGACATATTTCTGCTGTGCTGACATGCCATCCTGTGCTGCTTTATTGCCGCTGTGTATCAATAGGTTATCTCAACAGACTCCTGGAAGAGAAACATAAACAGGTCCATGACACATCTTTTGTTGTGTAACTAAACAGCTGTTACAACATCATACGACATAAGGTACACAAAAATATGTGGCGCACTCATGACAAATGCCAGCATACAGTATCTGTCAGTAATGCCTACAAGTGGCATGACAAAACAACACTGAATTACACAAGTACATGTTAAGTAATATAGTCACCCTGTGGATCAGGCACATAGACTCTGCACAGTTGACACATAGGACACTGTAGTGTCCTGACAATACCATCACATCTATCAGTGTGGTCACACCTACAAGGCATAGGTATGAGTCTAACATGTGTACATTCAGAAAATATGTGTGCAGTTGGCAATCATGCTGACAGTACAGCAATGCAGGCAGCAGGCCTGGGATGGCAGTCTAGGGATTACACTGCAGTAAACCTACATCTATAACAAAAATGTGTCATGCTTACTAGGAGCAGGACAATGGGGTTGGTTAATACCTGTTGGACCTGTGAAATGTTGAGGGAGAGATAATGTCATCACTGCTGTATGTTGCAGCAGAACAAGGTAATACGTTCATATATCTAACATTTACAGCAGCTACTGTGTTAATTGTTGTATTGGTCACATTCTGCACATAAGAGGAAAACTGAGGTTAAACCTCCCCCCAAAGAACAAAGACTTGACACTCACATAAAAGTATGTACACAGTGACACACTGAATGCTACACTATTACAATGCTGATTAAACCAATCTTACCTGCACGTTCCTCTTCTATGGAATCTGTGGCACCCACATCCATGATGTATGGTTTGATAGATGCCTTGGAGCTGTCGTGTGTGCCTAGGTTTGCCAGGAATTCCTCAGTGGCTGAGAGTGGTTGTTCCACTGCAGGCCCACCACTGGTGATGCCACAGTCCCTGGCTATATCTGCAGCTTTTCATTGCACAACATTTATCACATCCATTGTGTGGTGTCGAACCTGCTCACATGTCCTGCCCTGATGACCCCTCACATTCACCTCATGGACAAGGTCAGCACACAATGCAGCATGTTGTTTCCTGTTTTGCCTTCCTCTAGACAGTAGTATGTCATGATTGTGCCACAGTCCTTCAAGTATAATTTCATTCTTTGCAGTTGAGAAAGGTACATGGCATCTAGGGTACATGATTCCTGAAAGACAGCAAAATGGGAATACATTACAGGATCACATCCATGGAAGTACATTATGTAGAGATACAGCAAGGACAAACTGGCTGGCACTATCCACTGTTTGCTCACATATCATACTCCACAGTGTGCAAACATACTAAGTGTGTAGATACAACTGGGATAGTAGCAATAGTCAGCTATTCCCGTGTATGCCATGACAGACACTGCTGTATGATCATACACCCAGCACTAGAGTCTACTGTAGTGTGCCCCATACAGGCAACCCCCTGATAATATGTTAAAAGAACAGTGCCAAACAAATAGCAGTGTGCCATTACAAAAACTATAAAGGGATGGTCCAATGGAACCAGTGTGCCATAAAGACAATAAACAATGCACCCTTGATGTATTGTACATCCTCTGTAGGTGTAAGAAAGCAGGAGATGAATGATATGTCATTATCACAGGTCTAAGAAAGGCTTAATGCTGTAATCCCTATTTCCTGTAAGTATATTCACACATCTGCATCCAGTTGTACACAAAAAGGTTACATACCTGATGAAGTGCAGTACCCTCTGTTGATCTGTGGTGTTAGTGAAGTTTTCACAAACGGGTGTTCTGTGTGAAGAAAGTCTCATCCAGAATGGTTCCGCTCCCCACAGCAATCTGCTTGCTTTTTTAACATGCTTCTCATCAGTAAGTCTGAAATGCTAATTGCAGCCAACACAGCTGATTTGCACTATCATCAGCCAATGACATGCAACGATATATAAAGTCTTCATGTAGATTAAGGCCACTTTCTCATATGTTGTGCTGGACATTACTGGAGTGAGGAGACTACATTGTTGCAGAGGGTTGGTCTGTAGTGGAAACCTTTACGTAGAGATGTGTTTGCTACAGGCTGCAGCTGCTGCTGCAGGTAATAGACATAGGCAGAGAATGTGAACATTTTGAAGGGCAACAAGCTGTAGGAGTAACTGTGGGAGCTGTGTCAGCCTTGTTGCAGAGGCCGAGCCAGAGTGAGGCTATGCTTTCCACTCCATTCAAGGCATACATTTAGGGTATGTTAGGCAACGGTATCACTATTGGAGCACAAGGCAACATGTTTGGTGTGTCCTTGAGCAAGATGGGGCATAAATATAAGAATATGTCCACCATTTGGGCAACTGCCAGGCCATATCTTACACTCTGGTAGTAATTTTATTTATTTATTTATTTTATTTATTTAACATTTGTTGACCGGGAAAGTAATCTGCAGCATGTATGAGGGCAGGCCTTGTTATGAACAGGGACTTCCAATGTGTATGTCAGCTGTGCAGCTGTGATAATCTGCACTGTGACTTTGGAAGGATTGTGTGGTGCGCCCTGATATTAGTGGCCCTCATTTGCAGTACCTTGAATGCATATTAATGCAGGACGTGACACTTTATGCACATATAGTTTTGCTATAGGGATATGTGAAGTGTATTCCTACCTGCAGGCCTGTGACTTCCATCAGTGAAAATCAGACAGGTCATTTGAAATGCATTGTGTGGATAAAGAGTGCATGACTCAGTCATTAATTGCTGCCTTCACAATACTGTAAATTCACTTCTACACATGACTGGATTTGAACCCAGGACTATGTGTGGCAAAATGTACTGTTTGCAAGGCATATAACAGACTGACCTACTCAGTCATTGCTACAGCAGGTTTACTTGCCAGATATATGTGCACACATACAAGCTGCAATGAACATTTTGTGCATCCATCAGTATGTGCATGGCTTTATATGGATCTATTACTGCACTAGGGTCCTAGCTGAACATGTATTTTGCCATTAATGCCTTAGCAGGTGTCTTTCTACATATTCATAGGTTCATAGATTAGCATTAAGCTAACTGCTCTTGCGAGCCATTTTAAGCTTAGCCAATTATCTCTTGTGAGATTCAAATCCTGCACCTTGTGTTTATAAGGCAAACACCTTAACCATTAGGCCACCCTCTCAACCCCAATATTGCTGATGAAGGGCACATTAGAGTCCAAGGTACACTCCTATTTTTTCTATTACCTTTTAATTAAGTTTGCACAGTGTGGTGCTGTGCGGTTCACAGCTCCACTGAAACACGCTTACTGACTTTAACTAGCAATCACTATGTTTTGTTTAAAGCACCTGCTTTTATTAAGAGTTATGTGGTATGACAGGTTAATGCAGTGGTCTGCAGGTGTGATGGTCTTGGGTTTGAAATATGGCGCAGGTGTTTATTTTGTAAGTGTGCATTGCAATTTTAAAAACACATATAGTCAATATAGCTCTATTTAGTGAAGCTTAGCAAAGCTCTTAGCTCTTTTCCCACCCTACACGTCATTGAGCAACTTTCAAAAAAGTGCCATGTAGACTAGCAGCACACAAACCAGCTAAGTGGAGCTAAACAGCATGAAAATGTGCACAACCGTGGTTTTAGCAAAGCTTAGCACCGCACAAACTGTAGCAGCCATTAGCATGTTTAAGCAGTGCTCAGCACCATGCAGCAATGCCATATTTAACATATTTTTATTAAATTAAACAAAAACAGTAAATTAATTTACAGACTTGTTTTGACTGCTATAGACTCAAACCCAGGACACATTAGGTTGTAATTCTACATATTTAGCTACTTGGATAGCATGAAAACTACTATGCCTTCACATATGGATGGGATTTCCCTGGATGAGAGAAAATTAGTACACACAGCTTACCTTGACTTGGCCAAGGCCTTTGACACAAGCCCCCACTCAGGCATCATCAAAAAGCTAAGGCAACTTGGCATAAATCTCTATCTCATCAGGTGGGTGGCCAATTGGCTCACCGACAGGACCCTCAAAGTCAAAATAGGCACCTTCACAGTATGATTCAATTCCTTAATACCTGGCAGCCTAAAACCTTGAACCTGCCTGAAGCTTTTTCCTTTTGAATTGAAAGGGCACATAGATCACTTTCTAACTCAAAAAAAAAAAAAAAATCATTATCATGAAAACCAGCTTGAAACAACTTAAAGTAATGAGCAGTTTTGTGATTCTGCGGGAGTTCTGAAAATTCTAAGAACTATCCAGGTTACTTCTGTCTGAAAGTAAATAATTATGATATTTTGAATCATATGCTAAGATGTCATAGAATACAGATTAGATAATAAGCACAATACAGTGAATTGCATTCTAAACCAATGTCAGTTATTACATAGTTCTGAATGCTTGCTACCGATAGTATACTTGATATGCAATAGCACCCAGGAAAGTTATGGTATGTTATAAACAAAGTATACAAAATATCATTTCTTACACATATAAATGTTATTATTATAATGATATCAATTAATTAGAGTAACATTCACACTTTTACAAGTTAAACCTGTATCATAACTGTCATTTTTAATGCAAATTTATATGTCATCTTTAAAAAAAATTACAGTCTGCTTTATATTAAACATCTCATACAACTAATGCTTACTGAATCATTAAATGTTGTGTCTTTAAATACAACAGCTTTTTAGTGGTTAACATACTTTGAAATGTTTTTGTTGTTTTTTCAGAGGTTTGCAAGGCTTTAAGGGATTGATGCATAAAGTGCAGGGGCTTGGATTCACTTATGAATTTTTTTGCATGAATTGTAGCTGATAACCTATTCATTTGCAAGCCCTTGTCATGAGGACCAGCTTGAAAGATCTTAATTAGAGTCATGAGCACTTTTGTCATGCTGTGCGAGTTCTGAAAATTCTAAGAGTTGTCCAGGTTACTTCTTCCTGTCTAAAAGTAAATAATCATAATATTTTGAATCTTATGCTAAGATGTCAAAGAATACAAGTTATATAGTAAGAAAAAGACAGCGAATTGCATTCTTAACCACTGTCAGTTATTACATAGTTCTGAATGCTTGCTACTGATAGTATGCTTGACATGTAACAGCACCCAAGAAAGTTATGCTATGTTATAAACAAACTCCAGGATTCAATAACACCTACACTAAGTGTACACCATTCTGAGTGAACAAACAACACAGATATAACTCACACCTTCTTCTTCCTAATTTTAGTTTTCCTACTGATATTCTTGTGGCTTTAAATACTGAAAATGATTCATGAAGGTTACCACTAAGTGCTGACTACGTTTATACTTAGTGTAATCTTTCTGAGTGACTGCAAAGCACAAAAAATGTGATAAGAATGTTCTTGAGTACATATCATTTATACTTAGTATCTACTTAGTGTCCACTTAGAGAAGGATTTATTGAATCTGGCCCAAAGTATAAAAAATATAGTTTCTTACATATATAAACATTATTATTGGAATGTTATCAAATAATTAGAGTAACATTTGACTTTTACAAGTTAAACCTGGAGCACACATAACTGTCATTCTTTCAATGCAAGTTCATATGCTACGTCTCCTTTAAAATTTGACAGGTTGCTTTATATTAAACATCTCATATAATGTATGCTTACTGAATCAGTAAATGCTGTTTCTTTAAATATAACAGCATTTTAGTAGTTAAAATACTTTGATATGTATTATGTTGTTGTAGTGGTTTGGAAGGGTTTGAGAGATTTATGTATAAAGTAGAGGTGGCTTAGATTCATTCGTGAGTGTTTCTGTGTGAATTGTAGCTGATAAACTGTTCATTTGCAAGCCTTTGTCATGAGGACCAGCTTGAAGCAGCTTAATTAGAGTCATGAATACTTTTGTGATGCTGTGGAAGTACTGAAAATTGTAAGAACTGTCCAGGTTACTTCTTCCTGTCTAAAAGTAAATAATCATAATATTTTGAATTGCATGTTAGGATGTCAATGAATACAAGTTAGTTAATAACCACAAGACAGTGAATTGCATTCTAAACTACTGCCAGTTATCAAATAATTCTGATAGCTTGCAGTATACCAAAAGGATAGTTTATATACTAGCATATAGAATGATACTTCTGATAAAAAATTAGTATTGTGTTTCTCTGTTATTGTCTCTTTTTAATAATGACAAAACTTAATATCTCAGAACAATTAATTATGGAAAGTTTGAATCTTAAAATGTAAGATTTTTCAGATGTTTGTTCAGATGTTATTATACATAACATTTAAGGAAAAAAGTAGGACTGGTTCTAACAGCAGTACTAGATTAAAGAGCATCAAACATATAAGGGTAAATTATAAATGTTCTAATATATGATACTCTATACTGAGATTATAGCTAAAATATAAAACCTAGGAATATAGTAATAGTGTAAGACATAGTATACAAACAGAAATATAGATCAGAATAAGAAAAAATATATATACATAAATAATATAAATATGTCAGCAAGAGTGGAAGGTTGGCATAGTGGTTGAAGTGTTCACCTTATAGGTATAGGGTGCAAGGTTTGATTCCCACATTGGGTAACTGGCTGGACTTGGAATGGCACACAATTAACAGTTAGCCTGGTTCTACTTTGTGAATCTGTGATCTTATTAAAAACTTTACACATAGTAAATAAAATAGAAAAAAATATAAAATCATCTTACCTATAAATTAATAAATATAAAAATAACAGCTGGTTTCCTTTCTATAGTAGACCAGAGAGATAATGTGAGGTACACGGAAAGATGATTGTAGAGATGTTCAGTTTGTTCAACTTATAACAAAGACTCTGAATACCTGTTTAACTTTTCTTATTCATAATAACTTACTGATGAGCTTTTTTAAGATGATGCATACTAAAAATAAGAGATACATTAATATGAATCAGAAGCATTAGCTAAGATCTGTTAGTCTAATGGAGAGTTTGCAAGATAGTTTGTTCATCTCTTCAACAAACTAGGAATATGTTATTCCATGGTACAATGTCTTAGGGTTATATCATTAAGTAGTTTTTTATGTGTTTCAAAAGATTTGTCCACAGATGAAGTTTTCATATTGTTGTATTTAAAGTATATAAAACTCTGTGTACATAAATGAGATTTCATTATACCTGTGTTTTTCTGTCTTTTATAAATATCTGAGTTTTAATGCATATCTATTAATAATAACAGATTGAACAATCCAGTAAAGAAGGGGAGTCTGTTCAAATATTTACAATTGCATAAAGCTCAAATAGTATTTTTATAGGAAATACATTTACTTAATAAATATGTAAATAAACTTTCATTAAATCATTATTTGGATTTAGCAGGTTTTGGCTTTTGAGCTAAAATAAGAGACACCCTCATTTTATGGAATAACTCACCAGTAATACCTAAAGTAAAAGATACCTATGTTGAGGAAAATTTTATTGTAATCAAAGATTCCACTGTAGCTAGAAAGCTGAGAATCACATCTTCAGTCAAACACTTAATGAATTTTGTAAAGCTAGTGAATTTAAAGGATATATTTGAGCTAAGGAAAACAAATTAATTTCAATTTACCCATTATTCATGTAGATATGGAACACAAACAAATACTGATAACATTTTTATCTTAAACAATCTGTTATCACATATTAGAGAAGTTTCACTAGTTTTATGTCAATTATTGGTCCATAATGCCATAATTTTTAATATTATTTTAAAAACTGACAATTTAATACATCACGGGAGATCAGTGGTGTACATTATTAAAATGGAAGGATCCAAGGATGGGTATGTTAAAGAGAACAAAAAAATGTTTAGAAATAAACATGAATGGTGAAGTATCTGACATTGTCCTGTGAGATTCATTAAAGCCTTACATAAATGGAAGAATTATAAGCTGATATATTAGTAAAACAAGAAAATGGGACAAAACATTGAATACACAATAGGCCAAAATAGACACACTAAAGTTAAATCTAAACCCAAATGACATCAGTCAGTCTGAACTTAAAAACTTAAATACAAATATGTTGAAATTCTAAATCATAAAGTTTCAATAAAACTGGGAAAAAAATAAACTTCAGGCATATTCAGGAAACCCTTTAAGCTTGCATAAACTTGCTCTTAGATCAAATAAAATGAATAAACTAAATCATATCAAAGAAATTATAACACATATAAATAAAAAAGAAAGACAATGTATTAAAGGCATTATTGAGGGTTTTAAAGTATTTTATGAAAATATAAGTAATAATACAAATAACCTAGAAAATGATGATATATTTGAAACCTTTCTAAGGGGACATATATCCAATAAAATAAAAAATGATAGACCTTTCACTTTAACAGAAATAAAAGATCAAATAAAACATTTAAAAAAATAATAAGGGGCTGGGCTTAGATGGTCTTGCAACAGATCTATAAAAATACTACCAGATGATGCAGTTAAAATATTAGATAAGGTCTACAGAGAAACAAAAACAAGTGCTGAAGTCTGCCCATCATTAAAATATTCCCTTATATCACCTATTTTAAAACAAGATAAGGATCCTACAAAGTATTCATCATAGAGACCCATTTCACTTTTAAATGTGGACTATAAGATGTTCATGTCCATTTTAGCTAACAGAATTAATCTACTTAAACCTAAACTAATTAATGGTGATCAAACTGGGTTCATTTTAAATAGATAAGTACATGATGATACAAGAATACATACATTAATAGACAATGGAAATAAAAATAAAAAAATAACTTTCTATCATTAGTCTTGATTTAGATAAGGCTTTTGACTCAGTTAATTGGTTGTACCTGTTTAAAACACTTAAAGTATATAATTTCTCACCTGAGCTAACTGCATTAATTTCCATGAGATACGATAATTCTTGTGCTTCTGTTAAAATAGGTTATTTTCTTTCTAAGTCCTATAAATTACAAAAAGGCACAAAACAAGCTATCCATTATCACCTTTACTTTTTGCATTAGCTATAGAACTGTTTGTTAATAGTATTAGATCCAATAAGAAAATTAATGGTATCAAAATAAAAGAAGATTTTGAACTAAAGCTTCAACTTTTGCTGATGATATTTCACTAACAATGAGAAATATAGAACATTCATTGGAACATACAATTATTTCTATGAGTCATTTTGGGGAAATCTCAAACTTAAGATTTTATCATAATAAAACAAGCACATTATTAATAAAACTAAAAAAATACAAAAAATATTCTAACTTCAATTGGAATAGTAATCACATGAAATACATTGGTAAAGGAATGATACAAGCAAACTTTCAGCAGGTTGTTGATAAACTTTTAAGTTTAATCACAAATTGTAACAAATTCTTATTTACCATGAACAAATGCTTAATGCTTATTAAGATGGTAATTCTTCTTAAAATACTGTTTGTCTTTCAATCTTTAGTACTATTTCCACCACAAAAAAAGATGAAGACGATAAATAATATTATATTTAAATTTGTTGGCATCCTAATAAACCAAGAATTTCCTTTGATTGACACAGAGAAGGGTGTGATAATGGTGAAATAGGATTCCCTGATATTCAGTTGCATGCTACTTCAACAGTTGTGAAAGTTATAGCATTGTGGATAAATTCATCTTATAATTCAAAATGGAAATAAATACATC
Organism: Protopterus annectens; assembly: GCF_019279795.1. Lineage (NCBI taxonomy): Eukaryota > Metazoa > Chordata > Ceratodontiformes > Protopteridae > Protopterus > Protopterus annectens. The sequence goes on from NC_056726.1 coordinate 396,611,417, forward strand.
AACAAATATTATTAGTAAATAATATATATATCACAAACAGTCATAAACAAATAGTCCCTAATAGTTTTATCTGGTTATCAAAATATTTTGTGTAAATGAAATTGCATACTTTTCTCAAATTCTCTATTTAAATAACATCAGTTCCTCTTTCCAAAAGTTCACATATTCTAAACATTGTATTAAAGACTTAATATTTTCTATGTTTTCAATTGCATACACAAATGACTGCTTAGAATCTCATAACTTCAACAAAATGCTAGTATTAAAACAACAAAGTAACTTAATTTATTGGCATCAATTCTTAACTAGTACTGATATATATATATATATATATATATATATATATATATATATATATATATATATATATATATGGTTCCCATTCAGAAGCCTGAAACATCATAAGCCTGAAAATCAAAATCCTGAAACCAAAAGCCTGAAAATTCAGAATCCTGAAAACTCAAAATCCTGAAAGCCCAAAATCCTGAAACTCAAAATCCTGAAAACACAAATAATGCTAATATGTCACTATAAAGACACTAATATCTACCAACTGACCCTGACCCTAACCCTAACCCTAAGGTCCGTCACTATTGCACACTCACCTGAGCCGCGCCCTAACCCTAACTCACTTAAACCGCCTCTAACCCCAATATTTGTCACTATTGCATACATGCCTAACCTGCCTAACCTAACTCACTTAAACCGCCTAACCCTAACATAAAACCAACCGCACACTTACCTGACCCCAACGCATGACCTAACACCACAGGGCTAACAATAACAAAGCCACAATGACATCAGTATGTCTATTTTGTGTTTTCAGGATTTTGAGTTTCAGGATTTTGGGCTTTCAGGATTTTGGGCTTTCAGGATTTTGAGTTTTCAGGATTCTGAATTTTCAGGCTTTTGGTTTCAGGATTTTGATTTTCAGGCTTATGATGTTTCAGGCTTCTGAATGGGAACCATATATATATATATATATATATATATATATATATATATACTGCTGAAAATTTAAGGTCCAAATACAATCAAGATTCTGAGAACTGGTTAATTTTACAAATATTTAAAGACTTTGCGAACATAGAGAAAAATAAGATATTTAACCTAGATAAGAAATTGTTCCCCAAATTATTGGAATTCTTAATAAACATCAATAATAATGGAATGAAAAATAAATCATATTTGTCACAAGTTTATAAAATTCTTAAGTTAGATTTCACATATTTAAACAATTCGTATTGGAGCTATTCCTCAAAAATGTATAATGAAGACTTCTCAGAAGAATACAAGAAAATACTATTAAAATCTATAGCTAAAACTGCATCTTCATTATATTGAAGCATTTTCAGTTGGAAATCCTTATACAGAGATTTTGCCACTCCTAACAAAATTGCAATTATGTATAACTGGGATTTTGAAATAATAACTGATTGGATGCATATGGTGTATGAATGTGAAGCCACCTCCCATTTTTGGAAAGAAATTAATAACTTCATTCAAGCTCTATGGTCAGATAGATGTAATATTTCTAAAGCATGTCTATACCATAAAATCGAATGTTTAAGTTGTTGAACACCTAAAAATCAACTCCTAAACAGCAAAAGCTGAAAACTGCGAACAGCCACTTCTGCAAATTTTTTCACGGGGAAGAAATTTGCTTGGCTGTTATCAGGAATATGGTCTTTTCCCCAATGTAGAGTGATCTCGGAGTTGGCATATTTAGTTGGGGGGTGTGGGGTGAAGCTCCCCCCCACTTGATTAGGGTTTGAAAATGTATGTATTTATTTATTTACATTTGTTGACCGGGAGTGTCCGACTGGACGTAGGTCCATTTTCAGCAGAGGCCCGGGGAGAAAACCTGCACAGTTAAAATAGACAGTAGTTACATTGGATTACATAGTGATTAACAATTTAACATAGCAATTACTTAAAACATATTTACAGATGAAGAACATAGTACATCAGCAGACAACTAGAATCTTTATCTGTGAAGTACATAACAGACATTAGCAAATGTTACAATAAGAAGTTCCTGCTGTATAATAAGTACTAGGCTTATGAGCATCTGAGCTTGCTATAATCAATTTGTTTTCCTTTCCACTGGACAAGCAAAATTTTCCCTGTGAAAAAAATTTTGAAGTGACCATTCACGGTTTTCAGCTTTCGCTGTTTAGTTGTCAACCTTTAGGTGTTTGACAACCTAAACCTAGACCCTCTAAATCTTTAGCATTATTTAATGCTCTAATTCCTGAGAAAATTCCAAAAACCCAAGTTCCTCTTCTTTGGTCTATTCTTGCTATACCCAGAAAAGTAATTACTAAAAATTGGAAAAGTAAAGTTACCCTTCTAGTGTTAAATTTATTCGTATGGCAAAATTTGTTTGCAGTAGTGAATGGCATAATATAAAGATGAGAACTTCTAATATTACACATTCATATAAATCTTGGCTTAAACTTAAAGACTTGCTTGAAAAATATGAATTGTTTTTGATATATAACTTTGATGTATTGATTAGCTCTGGACATATATAAACAGTTATTTGCTTTATTGGGCAATGTGAATATCTTCCTATCAATGTATGTGACACACTGTTACTCTTTTCTAGTCTATTACACCAGCATCATTATTTTAGCTGCATTTCAAATATAGTATCACCTTGGTGTTCACAAGACATAAAAGCAGGCTGGACATAAAAGTATTTTGTGAAGATAAAACATTTTTCCTAACCACATTCTAAGCCAGTACTGAAGTAAAGCAAGTTTCTGCTCTGTAATCAAAAGGGTATAGCACTGTGTTAGGTAGCAACTTTCAGAAATACTTGAAGAATGGACAGGGAAATACCCCACCATACAGGCATAGGAACAGTGACACTTAAAAAAATACCATAAAATTTCATCCAGCTACAAGAAGGTAAACAGGATGTTATGTGGTTCATTAAAACTGCTTGTGTTTAACATACATACTTAAAATACACTATAAAAACTTAGTACATTAAATATTCAATGTAGGTAAATATCTAACTCCAGCCCTTCATTAAAGCATCAAGAGCAATCAATTACACATAGGATTAAATAGTCAATGTAAAACGTCACTTAACATTGAAAGACTAGTAGCAGTGGAAGTGGTATTGTATGAATTAATGTTTCTGTGACTACGTATACAATTGCTAAGCAACACAGAATAGACAAATGTCTAGCTATAATTCCACAATTCTTCTTGTATTCAAATAAGACTTAATATTTGATGTCCATTTAGCTCTTTACCATTCATTCCATTCAGATGTAACTGACTCTAGATTCTGGCAATGTTAAATATTTTTTTTAAATGTCGTCCTCCTTTCATTTGTAAAAAAGCTAATTGTAGTACTTGGATCTTAAAGTTGACCATATGGTCTGCTTCCCTGTTATTCTTAAACAAAACACTACTCTTGACATCTGCTTTTTTTCTCAGCCAAGAGCTTCTTAATGCAAATGCACACTGGCAGGTTTTTATATATTTTATTTATCTTTTCTGACCAGGTTAATTCCACTAGGCTAGTGGACTCTTTTAAGGGGAGACACAAGGTGGTATTTATATTACTACTATTACTAGGGGAAATTTGGATAAGGCATTGGGGAACTTCCCCTTCTCTTTTTGAAAGATGCTGTGGGATCTTTTAGAGCCACCTGAGCTACTACTGACTCAAGTAGATAGGACCACGGTTTTATGTGTCATCTGAGGGACAATACATAAGAGTGCAGTAAACCCTTACATACCTCTCAACCTCTTAGAGCAGGAAATCTGGACAAAGCCACAAATAACAGGGGACAAAGGCCCAAAAGTAGGGGCATTTTTTAAATATTGATCTTGCAAACCTAGAAAGTGGATAGTCAAACAGGTTAGCATTAGTATGAATTTTCTGAAGGATATGAAGTCTGAAATTCAAATGCCTGCCTTTATTTTCTGACTTCATTCCTCAATGATTTGCCAGAAAACCACAATTTTATGAGAAACATGCCAAAAATAGGCAAATATCTGGGCATTTAGCAAAAATCTGGACAGTTGAGAAGAATGCCCCCTTACCTTATGCTGCCCTGCAGTATCAGCAAACTGTCTACCTGGTTTGAGAATACAACCCATAACCAACTGTGTAAAAGGTTAGTGTACTACATGTTTTCTAGTACACAAAGAGCTGCAAAAGCAAGTGACCTCATAAATGACTTATAAAGTTTCTCAAGTAGTAAAACACTTTTTTTTGTACATCCTGGCACAAGGAATAGTTTGTCCAAACGCAAAGGGAGTAGATTTTAAAAATGAATTATTGTTGGCAGACTCTGGGCAACAATTTATTTTGAACTCCATGAATGGTAAATGATTCAATTAGCATAATTACTATTAAGCTTTATTTGAATACAAAAAAATATAATGTTTTAACTAAAGCATTTAACCCTTTTGTTATTAAAATGTGTATATGTAGTCTTAATGGCATAATTTCACATTCACTGCTATTGGTATAGCATTGTCATGTGAGGTTTTACACAGATTATTAATCCTGCATTAATTCCATGTTGCTCTGGATGCCTGACAAAGGACTGGCATTAGATGTTAATTTCAAAAGCTAGCACTTGCACAGTTAATGTATTATGTTTTTAAAGTATATTTTATGTGTATTTGTTTAAATGTGAGCAGTTTTAATCAAATATATGGCTTTCTATGTGCCATTCTTGTAGCTGACTGGAATGTAATAGTACTTTAGGATGTACATCTAAACAGTGTGGAAGTCAGAACCTGAGTTATGGTTAAAAGTTAGAGTGATGAATAAACAAAAAGGCCAAGGGTGGTATTCATAGTCTGTGATTTCTCAGCTAAGTAGTAATTATCTATGTGGAGCTCTGCTAGATATATATGCAAATAAGCTAAGCATGGGTTATTCATGCTGAATAAGGAAAAGAGAAATAATTCTGAAAAACATGCCTACTTACAGCAAAAGCACAAAATACTGAAAGTTAAGTATTAAGTACATACAGAGTACTACATGAAAGGTGTAGGCTTCTTATTACTTTGTATATATTCAGATGTTGTGGACAGATATGGCTATATGGAGTCACACTTGAAAGACCTAAGGCAAGTGGGGGCTGCCTAGCTTTTATTATTAATATTTTAAATAAATAAAGGGGATTTATATTTTTATATAGGGATATCCTTAGATGGATGTCCTGCTGTTTTATTTAAAGAATAGAAGGAGGAATATAGAAAAGACTGAAAAAGGGAAGACATAAACAGGGAAACAAAAAAGGAAAATGTCAGGAGGATTGTGCTGAAAGAGGTGGGAAAGGAGGAGTAGGCCCCCCTTATTTTTTTAATATTTTTTATATATGAGGGTAGTATGAGTGGGAAATAGATAAGATTGTGCAGGAGAATGGATAAGGAAAGAAGGGCTGAGGAAGTGCCACAGGAATCCCCATTTCACAGATCCTCAATTTTTTCCAATGACAGATGGCTTTGCAGTGGAAGACCCCGATGTTAAGAGGTAGGGGCCTGTGGTAGTGTGGTGGTCACCACCAACTGGAAGAGCATGTCTTGAACATGCTGAAGAAAGTCCTTGACTGGCTGAATCCATCTGTCTATAGCCTGCTCCAGTATATCCTCAGTTAAGTCCCAAAGCCTCCATTCATTGCTGCTTGCCAGGCTGCCATGTGCCAGGGTGCCTGTAGGACTGGTGCCATTGCTCCAACCCTGCAAGGACATCCATGGACAAGCAGAGAGTAAGTATTTCCTAACCTGTAAGGTACATGCTTGGGCCAATGTAGAGGATTTGGAATCAGTAAAAAAATAGAATAAATGGGAGAGAAAGAAAATAATAAAGGAGAAAGGAGTGCACAGTTAAAATAAGAAAAACAGAGTTGGGGAAAAGAGAACATGCGCACAATAGATTCACACATCATGTTACACAGTATTCAGTTTCTTACTTTAAAACATTTTTTACTTCTTTATTGAGGTAAAACATATATATATAGGAAGCCTTTATGCAGACAAGAGACTACTGATTTGGGAAATGCAGACTTTGGATGAAATTTTCTGGGAAGCGCTAATGCATACCTGGCAGGAGAGTGTACTGCTAACAAATTCTTGTAGGGTTTACATGTTGCAGTCTACTACACAAACATAATGATCATACATGTGCCTGATGTACATTTGTTTGCAATATTATACTGAAAGCATTCTTTATAAATACTTACATCTTATGAAATGAGTTAAAGACAGAATACTGCAGTCATATAATGACATATCTCTCACTCTTGCTTGTAATAATGTACTGAATACAATCTAGTGCTTCCGTTATTATGCTTTATAAATTATTTTTTATATGTAGTAATACGATTAGTTAAATACAGAATACTGCACTACCCTACCCCAAATTCCCACTCACTCCTCCACCTCTTTTCTCATACATGCCTTGCTTCTTCATCCTCCACTAACAACGAATCATATAGCCACAACAAACCCCCAACCTCACTATCTTATTCATCCCCCGCACAAACATCACTAACCCTATAGAAAGTACTTAAACTACTTTAATTGCTAAAAAGAAATACTACCTATAATCAGTTTAATGGCTCTTTTAATAACTCATCCTCTACTACTACTACTTCAAACACTAGCTAACTTACAAGCTTATACTTTATTAACTGACACTTTCACAGTTCCCCTACAACCCCCAGTAGCTTTACACATACATCCTCATCATATTATATTTCCACTTCCCAGAAACACTATCTCGTCTATCTAATTCCTCTTTTCCCCTATCAATACCTTAAACAATGACAACCAAATCACATTTCACATCCAAAAATAGCACACAAACATAAAAGGACCCCATACTACTGCTACAGAAATTCTCAAATACAGAATCATGAAGGCATATACCCCAACCTTAGACCAAATACCCTCAGTCTATTTCTACCATCCCTTTGAAAATGAATACCCTCCCCATCAACAAACTACAAAATAGGCACTCCAGATTATTTTTGATCAAAATCAATGCAAGAAGCATCACAATCAAACTGCATGATACACATGAATTATTCCTTATTTCCAAGCTATAGTCAGAGAAACATGGTTGAAACAACACATCCCTTACAACCAGATTCTCTCATCAGGATATCAAATCTTCAGGCAAGACAGAAAACACAAAAAGTATGAGGCCTAGCTATCATACACAAAAATACATTAGAACTGTCACTACTCAACAGAGGACATTCCCAGATTTCAACATGCAGAACTAATAATAGATAACCTTAAACTAAATAGTCTCAAAAGTATATGCATCACAGCTCTCTACATACCCCCAACAGGCAATATTAAAGCAAAAGAAAACATTTTATGCTGACTAAAAACATTAGAACCAAAACTAAAATGATGAGGGGTCAACATAGATTGGACTCCTTCAAGGTCCAGTACACCTACATCACCTCTAAATGTCTAGGCCTTTATCTAAATTACTATAGAACCAACCAGAGTAAGCAAGCCCACTGACAGACAATCTGATGTAGACAAGATCCTAACCAATAAACCAAACTATACAACCAAATCAGGCAGCCTACCTGACACTATTAATGATTACCTGACTACCTTTGCTCTGAGAAATAACAACATTAACTGAAAGGTAATAATTAAAAAGACAGCCAATCCCACTGACTTCAACAAAACATCTTCATAATTAGCAAACAGCAATGCAGCTGGAGGACCTTAAAATCTATTCCACTAGACTCAGCAGTAGCAGAAATGTTTACCGCATGGTTTCAGAGAGACCTGGTATGATAGTGAAAAATGTTACCTCAGATATTTGGTATCTATATACCATAGTTTGTATGATGTTAAGAGTTGTTTGTAAATATTATTAAAAACATTGGCAAATCATCCGTATGTTTATAAATATATAAAGTGGGTAGAGGTGACTTAGATGGCATCAGTGAAAGCTGAGAAATGGGTGAGTACTTCTGCTACAGATACTTTGATACTTTGAGACTAATATGTAAGGTCTCCAGCATATAATACTATGTTTAGAAATAATAAACATATAATGCTAAATATGATGTTAAATTGTGGTATTTTCTTGTCTGTCTCTTATTCCTACTTTTTTATTTCACCTACCCCCTTTTCTGGCTTCATGTTAACATATGTCTCTCTCTGTCTTTCCTTTGCAGTCCCTTAACTACATTCAAAAGTAAAAAAAAAACAAACTGAAGCAACTGCTTGCATACAAGAATGTGGAGAGTGGAACCCCATACAAACCAGTAAAAGCTACTGCAAGTCCTACTCCTATCAATAGACTGTGAGCAGTGTACGTCTATTATAATATTCTCTCTGTGATACTCCTACCAGTTCTTCTGCTGTGCACACTACTGGACCCCTTCCCCTCTTTTCTTCCCATTTATTGTAACAAATATATATATATATATATATATATATATATATATATATATATATATATATACAGTTTTTCAAAGCTTTGCATTTATTTTATATTCTTATATTTTATTTATCTTATATATTACATTTATTTTATATTCTTATATTTTATTCTCCCATTTATTGTAACAAATATATGCAGTTTTGTAAAGCTTTACATTTATTTTATACTCTACCTCCCTGATGCTCTACTAAATCTGCTTTTGAGTATACATAGATAAACAGGTACCTTTAAATACTGACGTGTACTGGCTGGTTGATTGTTTTTATCATCTCACAGCTTTCCCCAAGTCCTGGTTCGACCTGCTCCATTCACCCTCACTTTGCTTGGGCTCACTCCGCTCCTCTACCCTATCCCCATTCCCAGCCACCCCCCACTTTCCTCAAACTTATACACTCACGTTAATTAACCACGCCCCATAACCACCCACTTTCATCTCTCCAGCCAATCCTAGCTATCCAGTCACTCAAAACCACCTCCTTCAATCTATTAGTCTAATTAACTCTTAACTACTCTCACTTTTTCACTCTATATACAGTGTTACTCATCCTACTTAACTCCCTCATTCTACTCAATCTTTCCTACTCCACCTCCTATCACTCCTACTACCACCACTACCACTCGTCTGCTACTATCTCCCTCAACCCCTACAATCTACTAACCTCCTCAATAGCACCCTTACTGTTTACTCATTTTCAAACTCTCTTGTATAAATTTAAAATACTTCTCCCTCCTCTCGCCCACAAAACCTAAACCCAAACCTCTCTTCTACAGTCCCTATACCACAGCATATAAACCCTCCTTTCCAAGTCTTCTGGTGGCCGTTCACCCCAACCCTGGCCCATCCTCCAACCCAACCACAGGTACCTATACTCACCTCTCTAATACCTCCACTATGTTGTGAAACACTCGGTAATATGGGTCAATAAAGGCTGTCTTCCATTTAATTTTCACCATGACCAGAAACTTCAGAAATCAGCTATATCCTTTATTATACATGACAAGACAGATTTAGCGCTTTCATCTCCAAACATGGAGACCTCATCAGAATCAATTAAAACAACACACTCTCTGTCTTATATACACAATTCAATCAAGACAATTAATTCAAAAAAGTGTGATAAAAAGCAATAACAGTAAAGTGGCTGGCCATTAAACAATCAATACATTTCTGTAGACAAGTTAAAATAGCTTTTCATATTCATGAATAATTGTTAAAAAACATATATAGGTGTGTGCATACACATCAAATAAATATATAATAAATATATATACATGTACCATAAAACATTATGTATTGAATAAATATTTATTTAAAACCAAATATATGTTAAATAAATAAAATAATATGTTGAAATAGTAATCAGTGAAATAATTCAATGGATTTACATATGCTTCTTGGGGTCATTGGCTAATAGTTTTAGGGCTGGTGTTATGGATATGTGATCATTGAAGCCCTTACCACTACAGGCATCTAGCCTAAGTTGCCATATCATCTCCCTATATAGCAGTTTTGTCTCCCAGTCACCCCCTCTATCCAAATGATCAACAACCTCAACCACCCAAAATTTAAAGTCGGCCTTCTCACATGTTAAGGAGTGTCTATATAAGGCATTATTTTCATTTTTACGATTTATATCTCTCAGATGTTCGTATATCCCTTTTCTTAAGTGTCGTTCTGTTTTGCCAGTATAGAACCCACTACATGCTTTACAATAAACTAAATATACCAAACCCTTGGTGTAACAACTATAATATTTATTTGCTTTTAGTCTAATGTTTAAACTAGGTAATGTTATATCTTTTTCTCCAGCTATAAATGGACACTGGGCACATCTACCACATCTAAAGGTACCAACTCTCTTAGAGACTGGTTCATTTTGGACTGTACACTTCTTTCTTTCTAAAATATTTTTTATATTGTACCCTCTCCTATAACTATAGGTTAATTTATTATCAAAAATAGTAGTCCTTGTAGCCAATGTTTTAAACAAATTCCACGTCTCATTAATACATTTATGTAACCACCCTATGTTTTGATAATATGTAAGAGTTAGATAAGGAAAACCATTATTATCCAATGCTTTCTCAGTTCTTTCCATAATTCTATCATTTATCTGATTTAGTAGTGGTACATATTTATTTCCCCATCACTTGATTACATATTCCTTAATAGGTTGTGTAATTTCCACAGGGAAGTCTTTTTCATGAAACATTTTTTGTATTTTATCAATTTCAACAAGAAACTCTTCCCTATCTGAAGTCATACGGGCCACTCTAATCATCTGCCCCTTTATTATATTTCTCTTAAGATGCTCGGGGTGATCACTGTTGAAGTGCAAATAAGTATTTGAAAAGTTTTCTTTCCTATATATAGTAGATCTATAAATGTTGGTGTTATAATCTTTACATAACAAAATATCCAAATAATGAATTTTTTGTGAATTGATATGATAGGTGAATATATAAGGCATTATTTTCATTTTTATGATTTATATCTCTCAGATGTAGGTATATCCTTTTTCTTAAGTGTCGTTCTATTTTGCCAATATAGAACCCACTACATGATTTACAATAAACTAAATATACCAAACCCTTGGTGTAACAACTATAATATTTATTTGCTTTTAGTGTAATGTTTAAACTAGGTAATGTTATATCTTTTTACAAAAGATCAGTAAGGACCCATATAGTGTGGATATGAAATTTATCACCATAGATGTCAAAGATTTATTTTCAGTTATACCACACAATACAGGGATGGATTGGTTTAAAAACATGCTTATAGAAATGAATATATTGACATCAAGTGAGGTTAAACTAGTGCTAGAATGTATGGAATTGGTACTTAAGAACAACTTTATTTTCTTTAGAGGTGATTATTACCACCAAACTGAAGGGGTAGCTATGGGGGCAGCTTGTGCCCCCATTTATGTAAATCAGACAAATGATAGAATTATGGAAAGAACTGAGAAAGCATTGGATAATAATGGTTTTCCTTATCTAACTCTTACATATTATCAAAACATAGGGTGGTTACATAAATGTATTAATGAGACGTGGAATTTGTTTAAAACATTGGCTACAAGGACTACTATTTTTGATAATAAATTAACCTATAGTTATAGGAGAGGGTACAATATAAAAAATATTTTAGAAAGAAAGAAGTGTACAGTCCAAAATGAACCAGTCTCTAAGAGAGTTGGTACCTTTAGATGTGGTAGATGTGCCCAGTGTCCATTTATAGCTGGAGAAAAAGATATAACATTACCTAGTTTAAACATTAGACTAAAAGCAAATAAATATTATAGTTGTTACACCAAGGGTTTGGTATATTTAGTTTATTGTAAAGCATGTAGTGGGTTCTATACTGGCAAAACAGAACGACACTTAAGAAAAAGGATATACGAACATCTGAGAGATATAAATCGTAAAAATGAAAATAATGCCTTATATAGACACTCCTTAACATGTGAGAAGGCCGACTTTAAATTTTGGGTGGTTGAGGTTGTTGATCATTTGGATAGAGGGGGTGACTAAGGGTAATGCTGCTCAATGCCAGAAGTCTCAACCTCAAGATGCACGCACTCAAAGCCCTTCTCAGTATGGAGAACATCGATGTCTGTGGCTGTGACTGAAACCTGGCTCAAGGCTCCTGAGAGCACCCCGGCACTATCAGGTTTTATCTCATATCATGCGTTCCGGCCCCAAAATCCGGACAACACCAAGAAAGGAGGAGGGGTGTCCATATTCATCAAAGATACCCTCACCTCCAGGTTGGTGGCAACGCACGATGCATCGGAGACCATCCAGGTGCAATTAACCGTAGGCAAGACTGCTCTACAATTTGTAGCATGTTACAGGCCACCTTCTCAAACTCAGGATCCTCACACAGCATTCCTGAAAACTCTGGAGGGGATAAATGTAACCCCAAACACCATCATACTAGGTGATTTCAACTATCCAAACATAGACTGGGATCACTACTCAAGCCCCAACACTCTAGCCCAGAGGTTCCTAGAGTTCATAAACTCTAATGCCATGGAACAACTAGTCACCATGCCCACAAGAGGTGAAAACATACTGGATCTCATCATCACGAACATGGGGTCACAATGTTCAACACCGGAGGTATACCCTTCATTGGTGAGATCAGATCATAAACTAATCTCACTGGAAGTCCACATCCCGCCCCCACCCCAGATAAAAAAGACCACAGTGAAGAACTTCTCTAAAGCCGACTTCACACTTCTTAGGACTGGTGTGGTCTCTTTCAAGGCCCCTGAGCCAGCGGAAACCATCACTAAAGCCACTGAATCACTTACAAATGCCTTCTACCAGCACCTCCAGGACTGCATGGATCAGGCAATCCCAAACAAAACAAAGACTCTTTGTACCAAAGGCAGGCGTCCAGTCTGGTGGACCCCAGCCATAAACAAGCTCTACAACAAAAGGAGAAAGCTACTACAAGATAGAGCAAAATCCTCAAAAGGGAAGACACCCTTGATCATCGTAAGTAAAAACTAAGATCTCTCATAAAATCCTCCAAAGCAAATTTTGAAAGAAAAATTGCCACGGACTCAAAAGACAACCACAAGGCCTTTTTTAGCTATGTTAGAAACCTGGGAGGAAACTCCCAGATATGTTCAGAACTGGTTCAAAATGATGTAAAGATCACTGAACCTACAGACATTGCCAACATACTGGCTGACAGGTTCAGTGCAAATTCCCCCCCCCCCCCAAAAGGAGAAATATCTATACCAGAGGATTGTAGCCTCCCAAACATCTCAAATGCTCAAGTAAAAACAGCTCTCTCCAAGGCAAAAAACACAGCATCCATGGGACCAGATGGTGTCCCCGGTTGTGTGCTCCACGAGCTCATTGAGGAATTAAACCCGCAGTTAGGGCAGCTGTTTAATCTTAGCCTCACCTCAGGATACGTACCCAAGGAATGGCGTACGGCCACTGTGGTCCCATTACACAAAGGCGGTGCCTCCACCGACCCTGGAAACTACCATCCCATCAGCTTGACAAGCCTGGTCTGCAAAGCTATGGAGAGGATCATTATGGAACTCATAAATAAAGAGATAGGGGACCTGCAGACATTGGATCAAACCCAATTTGGCTTTGTCAAGGGCAGATCATGCCTTTTAAACTTGGTTGACTTTTTCAAAACAGTCACCAAGGCCATTGATGAGGGCAAGGCAGTCCACACAGCCTACCTTGACCTGGCAAAGGCTTTCAACACGATACCCCACTCAGGCATCATAGAAAAACTACCAGTTTAAATGTAAACCCATACGTCACAAGATGGGTTGCAACCTGGCTAAGTGACAGAACCCACAGGGTTAGAGTTGCTGGCGCCATGTCAGATTCCAAGCCTGTCACAAGCGGTGTCCCACAGGGCTCGGTTCTGGGTCCACTCTTGTTCGGCATCTACTTTTCGGAAGTACAGGCAAGCACAGGAGGATTATGGCTGACAAAGTTTGCAGATGACTGCAAACTGGGCGTCATAGTTGAAAACACATCAGACGCAGATATCCTTCAGAATGGTCTCATAGAAACGGATAACTGGTGCCAAAGCCATGGCCTAAAGTTAAACGCTAAAAAATGCATAGTCATACCCTTTGGGAAAAACAAGGTTACCCCTAGCTACCATATAGGTGGCAACCCACTAAGCACAGAAGAGGTTATCAGGGATCTGGGAACCCAGGTTGATAGTAACCTCTCATTTGACACCCACGTTGCCAAAGTTGTTAGGAAGACCTTCTACATTGCCAACAAGGGTTTCACATCTAGGTCAAGGGAGGTCATCATTCCCCTGTACTTATCACTCATCAGACCGATGATTGAGTACAACGCCCCATTTGGAATGTATCTGACCCGACACCTGCGGCAATTGGAAAGGCCCCAAAAGTTCCTCACCAAAAGGATAAAGGGTCTCAAAAATATGTCCTATGCTGCCCAACTGAAGGAGCTCCAGCTCTACTCAGTCGCTTACCGCCTGCTCAGAGGTGACCTGTGCCTGACATACAAGGCCATGTCCAACCCGGAATTATTGAACATGATTCACCTCAAAAAATCTAAATCCATCAGATCCACAAGAGCACGAGACTTAAACCTTGACACGGTCATAAATAGGACATGCTGGAGGGACAGATTCATCACCCAGAGACTCCCTATGCTGTGGAACAAAATCCCGGTACATGTGAGGCAGAGCACCTCGCTGGCTTTGTTCAAGAGAAATCTTGACCAATGGATGGGAGATCGCAGGTATACCCCAGGGATTACATCAGTGTCACTGCTTGACAGAGGCACAGCAAAATAATGGGCATAATATCCTTCAATCGAAAGGGGTGGCGTAAGCAACAAAAACTCTGGGCTAGGCTTATAAATGCCCTAGGGCAGATAGCCTAGTGTGAACCTATGAACCTATGAACCTATATAGGGAGATGATATGGCAACTTAGGCTAGATGCCTGTAGTGGTAAGGGCTTCAATGATCACATATCCATAACACCAGCCCTAAAACTATTAGCCAATTACCCCAAGAAGCATATGTAAATCCATTGAATTATTTCACTGATTACTATTTCAACATATTATTTTATTTATTTAACATATATTTGGTTTTAAATAAATATTTATTCAATACATAATGTTTTATGGTACATGTATATATATTTATTATATATTTATTTGATGTGCATGCACACACCTATATATGTTTTTTAACAATTATTCATGAATATAAAAAGCTATTTTAACTTGTCTACAGAAATGTATTGATTGTTTAATTGCCAGCCACTTTACTGTTATTGCTTTTTATCACACTTTTTTGAATTAATTGTCTTGATTGAATTGCGTATATAAGACAGGGAGTGTGTTGTTTTAATTGATTCTGATGAGGTCTCCAGGTTTGGAGATGAAAGCGCTAAATCTGTCTTGTCATGTATAATAAAGGATATAGCTGATTTCTGAAGTTTCTGGTCGTGGCGAAAATTAAATGGAAGACAGCCTTTATTGACCCATATTACCGAGTGTTTCACAATTTGTTGTCTGCTGGGGTATGGTTACCTCCACTATGTTACTTGACCATTCTCCCTCCTCACCGCACTATACCCCCTTTCTAAACTCCTCAACCTCATACCCCAATACCTTGAAAATACTCTCCTTCAATAATCAAAGCATTGCTAACAAAGTTCTTTCCATGCCTTTATCTCTCTCTAAAACCCTGACATTCTCACCCTGTCAGAAACATGGTTAGACCCCCATATTATAGACTCTGAAATCCCCCCCGGTTACAACATCCTCCACTTTGATCGACACAAGAAATGAAGTGGTAGTGTAGCTATCGTATACTCTGACAAACTTTCTTTCTATTCTCTACCTAAATTTCCTCCCAATTTCTATCCAGCTGAAATTCTTATTGCTAACTGTAAATTAAATAATCACAAAAACCTAGCCATAGTAGCAATTTATATCCCATCTGGCAACAACATCCCTACCCTTAAACTCTTTCTCTCCAGGGCATCTCCAAACATCTCTTATGAGACTATCATTCTAGGTGATGTCAGTACTGACTGGAACTCTCTTAATTCTACTTTCCCAATACTAGCATCAGTCCCTTTGGATTCCCTCAACTCATCACTTCTCCCACCCATATCAGTAAACACACAAATAACAGCACTACCCTTGACTGGATACTCACCTCTAACTCAAATCTGTATCACAATGCCACCTCTCTACCTGACTCCCTCAGTGACCATTTCCCTACTTACATGTTACAACACTCACCTCATTGGCTAAAACCTCACCAATACAAATACAGCCATAATCTCTCTAATTTCTGCCTAGATACTTTAAATAATCTTCTCTCATCTATTAATTAGTCCTTTCTCTATGCCCTCCCTCTCAGTGAGGCTGTCTCCATATTTAACAACACCTTCCTGAATATCCTAAACTCCTTAGAAAAATAAGAACAAAAACAAGCTTTGCTCCATGGTTAACCCAATCCACTGATAAACTAATACTTAAATGAGACAGTGTCTGGAAAACCTGGAAAAAAACAAACTCCCATCCCCATCTCCAAACCTATAACATAGGAACCTAACCAAGAAACAAGTTGATCTGGACAAAAAACAATACTATCAAAAACACTAGATAACCCCAACTCAAACATGAAAATGTTTTGGAATAGGATCAACAAACTCTTACATCCAGGCAACCCTTCTACCCCCAGCCTCTGTTCTAACAGCTCACTAACAGACACTGCCTCCTTTCTTAATTCCTTCTTCATCAGCTCTATAAAAAAGTTAGCTAAACCTGACAACACCTCCCTCTCCCCTTCTGATCCCCTTTCCTCTACCAATTCCACCTAGTTTTGTCTTCAACCTGTCCCTACTGCATACATCAAATCTCTTCTTACTAAACTGAAAACTTGCTCCGCCTCTGCTGACAATTTACCTCCTCTATTCCTTAAACTTGCAACTATCTCTGTTGTACATCCAGTGTCCATATTAATAAACAAGTCTATTCAAGAGAACACAATCCCTGACATCTGGAAAAAATCCTATGTCATACCCCTCCACAAAGGTGGCAATTCAACTGAACCAACCAACTACAGACCTGTCTCCATACTATCCACTTATCCAGATTTCTAGAAAAATGTATTCATAACCAGCTTCTCAAACACATCATACAAGACAACCTGCTAACTCCCACCCAACATGGTTTCCGTCCTTACCACAGCACCTATACAGCTCTCATTTCACTTACACAGAATATCGCCAAAGCATGGGACAAAAACAAACTAGTCTCATGCCTCTTCCTTGACTTATCTAAAGTCTTCAGCACCATTTTCCATACCATACTTCTCTCAAAACTTTCTTCATTTAACCTCTCCTCTTCTGTTATACTATAGTTCTCCAGTTACCTTTCCAACAGATTCCAATCCATCAAATGGATTTCTACTTCCTCCCCTTCCTCCCAGTCCAAACAGGTGTCCCCAAGGATCAGTCCTTGGACTGCTACTTTTTAATATCTTTACAAATAACCTACACACTTTCCTGTCCAAACTCCTCACTAATACAATACGCAGATGACTTCACTATTATCTCATGCTCTGATAACTTCCCCTACCACTTTGCTCTTACTCAAGATTTCCTCCTTTCAGTCAAAAAATGGCTGACCAATAATCAACTACTTCTCAATCCTAAAAAAATACTACTCTTCCTCCCCAAATCACTACAGCAGCACAAATATATCTTCACAGTATCTTCTCTTAATAATGCACTTATCTGTGTTGAAATACATACTAAACTTCTGGGTGCAATCATAGATGACCAGCTAAACATTGACATACATATTCAGCAAGCCATCAAAAAGACCCACCAAAACCTTGTTCTCTTATACAGATTTAAAAAAATACCTCACTAATAATGCTAAGCATTCTCTAGCACAGACTTTCCTTCTCCCAACCTTACATTATGCAGCTCCTATTCTTACCAATATTCAGTCCAGTCTATTAGCTAAACTTGAAACTACCTACAACAAAATAGCCAGATTCGCTGCCAACCTTCCTTATCATTCTCACCACTGCACAGCTTTAAAACCCTACAATGGCTTAAGCTACATAACCAACTCCTTATTCACACACACTATCTTAAATCAGTTCTCTCATTGTTCTGCCCTCATGGACCACATCACTCCCTACTCTCCTAAGCGTAACCTACCCAACACAGACCTACACCTCTTAGATATCTACAAACCCAATAAAAATGTTGGCAAACTTTTATACAGTCACTCCATTGCTAATGCGTGGAACAAACATCCCCTTTCTCTAAGAACAAACAAAAACTTCCTTAACTTCAAAAAACTTTTAAAGGACTTGTTTACTAATTTCTGGACCTATCCTTGTCCCACTCCCACCTAAACTACTACCTGTCCTGTTCCACTTCCTCTCTGAGCTCACACACTTTACCACAACTAGTCATTCAAGGTCTTTATGATATTCGACCAACCTTGAATTTCTCTCTGATAGTATTGTTAGATATAATCTAACTTTTTATATTATATTTTATATACTTAATATGTACCATGGCTGTTTAAACCCTTAATATTACTCTTGCAATCTAGCATGTTCATTTATAAGTTGTATTCTTTCTCCTGTGTATATACACTTGTATGTTAATACTTATGATGTTTTGTTTTTGTATTTGTTTATCTGTGGAGCTTTTCTCCTTGGATCTCCACTAAAAACGAGCTCTTCATCCCAGTCGGAGTAACCCGGTTAACAAATGTCAATGTTTCTATACTCAAAACATAAAATAAAGATGTTTTTGACTTCTGAAATAATTACAACTGTAATAATACTTTTCTTCTGAATAACTTTGTGGTTGTCCTGAATCATTTATGGTTTATAAGGAGTTAATATTTCTCAGAAGCATGGGTTAGAAACATATTTTTAGAAATCTTTCAGGAATTAGCTGTCATTTGTGTTATATTCAATTCCTCATTGTTTGCAATTAGCTCATACTGCTTAGGACACAGACCATTAGGTGGTACTGCTTGAGACACAAGTCAGTGAGCAAAGTGAGATCCAATTTGTCTTTTGAGAGTGATAAGTTCCATTTCTACTTGAAATTCTTTTTTTTTAATTTGAGCAGACTTTGAACTTATGACAAGCTTGTGACATGGGTTCCCATAGTTTGTTTACAACTAGCATATTCTCATAAATATCAGATTTCCATAGTATTAATAGCATGATGATGAGGAGTTTAGATATCACAGAGCCAGTCTTTGTAGTATTATTACCTACATTTTTGTGAATATAGCCATTGTATACATTAATTTTCTGTGAATGCTTTTTCTTTAAATGGTGTGAGTTAATAATGGCTGCGAAAGAATCTAAAATCATCACATTGGGTCAGTTATGTGCACTGTTATAGTGAGACACATTTTATCTTATGAACTAAATAAATACAGTGTCACTGATAAGCTACTAAAGTAATTGTTAGTGTATGAAAAGTTATTCACGATAAACTGGTTAGCAAATGCAATATGTCATGGTACCCATGTAGGTGAAAACTTATGTGTTATGACAATACTGGGCTGCTGTTACAGATTACCTTTGTATTGAGTACCCCAATTGCTCCCAGATGTAAGGGTCCCAGATAGGGGCAGGGGAGGAGTAGAAATTGACAGCTGGATCTCTCTGCTCAAGGCTTGTTTAAAGGTACAAGACATTGTGGCACTGCTCTTTTAAGACGGTCTGCGGCATACCTCTCAAACTCTTAGCACAAGAAATCTGGACAAAGCCAAAAATAATGGGGGAACAATGGCCCAAAAATAGAACATATTTTAAATATTGCTCCTATAAGCTTTGAAAACTGCTCGAATAAAAGGTTTTGTGGTAGCATACATTTCTGAGGGATATGAAGTCTGAAACTCAAATGTCTGTCATTATATAGTGACTTCACAGATTTTATGATGAACAGACCAAAAATATGAGACAAAAATCTGGACAGTTGGGATGTATGGTCTGGAGGTATTTTTGGCAGACCTTCACTTCAGTTTAAGTGTTGGTAGGAATATGTGCGCCATGTATATTAAAGTATGCACATTTATTTTATTTATTTATTTATTTTTCTTTTGTTAACTGGAATGGTCTGACTGGACAAGGTCCATTTACAGTGGAGGCCCAGAGAGAAAAGCTCCACATAAATTCATAAACACAAAATAGCAACAATACTGTTATTATATATAGTGTTAAAAATGTTGTTATACAAGTAGTATTCTCGTGTGAGAAGAAAAACAGTATAGGCAATTCAAAACAGCAGTATTTACATATGTACAATCTGTTTGTTGTAACAACAAAAAAAAAAACAGGGTTTACAACAGGTTCATATATTCTAAGGGATAGCATTTGTACAAAGTATGTTTACTAAAGGTATGTCCTATGAGAGTAACAGAGAAAATGTAGAGGTAACAAGTTTTAGAATTATGTGACACATGGACAGAGCCAAGAACTTATAAGGTGGGCCTTCAGGGAGTTTTTGAATTGTGTGTTTTTTGATGCAGAAGTCACGGATGGAGGGAGATTGTTCCAGGTTTGTTGGCAGAGTGGAGTGGACAATTTGGTGTGTAGATAGTCAGCAATTGCCTAAGAGCGGGAGTTTTGTTGGGTTGTTTTAGGTTTTTGTAAGCTATGACAAGTTGGTGATAGGTCAGTAGCTGTGGGAGCTCAAGTCACTGAAGTTGTTTAAGATGTATGCGGTGATGGGTTCGAAATGGGGAATTATTAGCAAACTTGGTGATTTTGTTGTAACAAGAGTCAAGTTTATCTAGGTCAGATTACCTAATATAAGTGAGAATTGGGGCTGCATACATTAGTGTGGAAAGAAGGTGAGTTTGAGCTAGGGTGACCTTAGCCTGATCCGATAGACAGTTTTTATGCCTGTATAGGGAACCCATTTTTTGTGCTCCCTTTTTATGGTTTGAGAGATATGGATGTCAAAATGGAGGTTATCTATTTCAACACCAAGGAGCTTGGTGTGGAGGGAGGGTGAAATGACAGTACCATTACTGGAGATGATAGAGAAGGAAAGTGGAGAGGTTTTTGCTTTGTTTGGGGTGAATAGAAGTAATTTTGTTTTGTTTGGATTTAAGATGAGTTGAATATTAGTGATACACTTTTCAACTGAAGCAAAGGATTCTTGGGCTAGGTGGTGTAAGGTGGAAAGAAATGGGACTGAGCAGATTAGGGTGGAATCATCTGCATACTGTATTAATGAGGCCTGCAGGGTGGAGGTGTGTAGGTTATTAGCGAAGATAGAAAAGAGCAGTGGACCCAATATGGAATCTTGAGGTACACCAATGGTGGTTGGGAGTAGTGGGGATAGAGATCCTTGCCACTGGACAGCTTTTTGTTGGTAATTCTCAAACCAAGCAATAGCGATAGGGTTAAGGGCTAAAGAGGTTTAAGTATCTATTAGTATAGGGTGAGAAACCATATCAAATGTTTTGGAGAGGTCCAGGAATATAGCAGATACAAATTTGTTGTTATTTCTATGTTGGTTAACCATGTTTGTGAAGGAGAGAAGGGCTGTTGTGCTGTGGTGTGGATGGAAACCATGTTATGTAGGGGAGAGGAGATTGTTTGAATTTAGGAAATGCATGACTTGAGAGTGTATGCATTTCTCTAGTATCTTTGACAAAGGAGACAGAATGGCAATGGGGCAGTAGTTTGAGAAATCGTAGGAGTTTCCACCCTTGTGAAGTGGAATAATGTAGGAGATTTTCTGCAGTTTAGGGATAAAGGATTCCTGTATTGAGCAGTTAAAAAGGATTGAGACTGGGTAGGATATGGAGTCGGCAGCCATTTTTAGGAAATGTGGTGGTAAACCATCTGCTGCAAGAGTAGTGGGCTTAAGTTTTAAGAGGTGTTTTTTATCATAGAGGTTGGGGTGGGTGAGAAAGTAAAGGGGGATAAGTTGTTAGCATGGAAGAGTAGCTGTTTTTGGATAGTTGAGTTGAAAGAGATTTAATGGATTTAGTAAAGTGTTGGTTGAATTTGGAGGATATATCGCTGTTTGTATTTGTGGAAGTTGAGGTGGGAGCTGGTGTGGTGGTTTTACCAGGTTTTAGTAGGGTGTTAATTGCATGTCAGAACTGTTGAGGGTTGTTGGAGTGTTTATAATGGATATTTAGATAATAGTTCTGTTTATCGAGCTTTGTTTATTGTTTGACCTTATTCCTAAGGTGTTGGTAGTTTTGTTTGGAGAGACTCGTGTTGTCTTTCTTCCAGGTTTTCCATGCATTATCTCTAAATTTTAATAGGGCTCTCGTGGACTTGCTAAGCCATGGAGCATGGTGAAGTTTAGATCTAATTTTACTTAAGGGGGATATTAGATCAAGGATATTAGTAAGAGTACTATTAAAATAGTCTGCTGCTTGGTCCAAGTGGAGGGTACGTAGTGGTTCCCAGTTACATTTTTTTAACGCAGAGTTGAGATCTAGGGGGTTAACATTGCGATCATTTCTGTCTTGTCTATAGACTGTAGGGTTGAGTATGTAAATACACTTGCATAGGAGGAAAGTTGGCAGGTGGTCACTAAGTCCATCTGGCAGGCAACCTTGGTTTTGTTCTGGGTAGTTTACCAATGTCCAATCAAGTATAGATTCCTTTTGGGACTTTTTATCTGCTCTAGTAGGTTCTTGAATGAGTTGAGAGAATCCGTATAGATTGATGTGGTTAGAGGATTTTTTTTTTTGGAATTGCAGGCTAGCCAATCAGTGTTTAGGTCTCCTAGTAGAATAGTCTCTTGTGGGACGCTGTCTTTTATCCACTGAAGAATTTCCTCAATTACTGGAGAGTTATTACCTGGAGGGATGTATGCACAAAGAATATTGATACTCTTTTTCTTGTTTAGGAGTAGAATGGAACCTATGATCTCAGCAGTATTAAAGTCTGGTAGAGAAGTTACAAGAGGTTGTATGGTAAATGTGTTTTTATAGAGAATTCCAACACCCACTCCCTTCTTTCCTGCCCTGTCTAGTCTTAGGATATTATATCCTGGAGGGAGAATTTCCTCATTCTGTGTGCTGGGTTTTAGCCAGGTCTCTGTAATGGTTAGAATGTCAGGGGAGTTGTAAGTTATGAATGCATGTAAGTGAGGGACTTTGTTTGATATACTGCATGAGTTAAGGTTAATGATAAGAAGATCTGTTGTGCGTTTATTTGGGGGTATAATGTAGCTTGGTCCTGGGGCTTTAATGTTACCTGGACCTGGATTTGGGTGAATATCTCCAGAGATGAGGAGGTATTTCTTTAATAATAGATGAAGTCTGATTGTTTGTAGAATGTCTGTGTGGAGCTTACATGATAATTTTCTAGTGTAATATGGTGGAACGTACTTGTTGTGTAAAAGCAATGTTGTGTTGTTATTAAATAGAGAGGGGGCTATTGGGAAGCTTATGTGGGTTTTTGTAGGTGTAAAGGCATGTGTTGTATGGTAGGTGGTGTGGGGTAATGGTATGTATGTGTGTGAGGATGTAGTGTAGGTTAGGGTTGTGAGGGTTAATAGGAGAGATGTAAGTAAAAAAAAACATGGTGTGTGTCATGTTGTTTTTTGAGGGAAAGTGGTGTTAATTGGCTGAGAGGTAATTAGGGGTGGGAGTTGGGAAGATTAAAGTTGATTGGCTGTGGGGTGTGGTCAGGTGATTTGTGGTTAGGCTAAATGTAGTTGTTGTGGGGGTGGGTGGTAATTGGGGGTAGGGTAGGGGAGCAGAGTGAGCCAAGCATAGCAAGGCAAACAGTGCGGAGCCCAAGTAGACTCCGAGGCTGCAGAGCCAATCTGTTTGTTCTTTCCAGTGCAGACTAGCTGTCCACAGGTATTTCCCAAGGTAAGGTAATTAACAAGGAAAAACTAAGCTGAATTCCTAAACCTTGGCACTTTATTTTCAGACAGTACCCTTTGCCTTAGTTATAGTTGTAATTGGGAATATCTTGTGAATTTCTGCTAGTTGTATGGACCTCCTGAGTGGTTTATTACATAGCAGCTTCAGAAAGAATTTAATATCATTAGGTTTAGGAAATGTATTAATCTTGTTTCTTTGCAAGAAAAAAAAAGTTTGACTTTCTGTGGTCCCTGTAAATGTAGCCAGAAGTCCCCTAGTGGTGCGAGCCTTTCAATGGGGGGGGGGGCAGACTAGGCAGGGTGGGCAGAAAAGTTTAAAGTCCCTAGGAGATATGGGAGAGATTAGGGCAAAGAAAAAGCAAGTTATCTTACAAAAACCTCAACATCTAATGCACTATAAATACAGTTCAAGATTAATTTATATTTGTGATAACTCTTTTTAACAGCTAAAAAATCTCTTTAAAATGGCTACATGGAACAGTTTGTGTAGGCTTTACAGTAGGTAGATTCAACATCAGTTAGGTCCGACCACCCCTTAGCGTTTTATTAGCACATGTCCTTTTAAGCCTCTGAAATACACTCATTGCAGCTACAGGCAATTTATATCAGTAAGAAACCACTGTCCATTTTTATTTTACAGTAGATAAATTCTAAATCAGTTAGGTCCGACCACCCCTTAGTGTTTTATTAGCACATGTCCTTTTAAGCCTCTGAAATGCACTTATAACAGACACTTTATATCTGTAAGAAACTACTGCATGTTGCCGTTTTACAGTAGATGTAAATTCACAACCAATCCATATCCTTAGTTGAAGTAATTACGAGTGTTTCTTATGGGATATTAGCTATACCCTGTAGCTCATCCTACCAAATGTAGATTATGCCTCCTGGTTTAGCAACTCTCCCAAAGTTACTGGCATAAATCAGATTCATATTGCAGGGGTGGCCACAGAGAATGTGACAGAATAGCACTAACACATAAAAAAGCTAAAAACGGCTGTTATAACAATAATAGTTAGTGCTCCTAAAGTGTCATTCTTTACAAGGTTTGTCTGTGCATGGCCTTCTTACTCTTATGACCAATCATAGAGCATTTTCTGATCCCTGCTGAAACCTTTTTTGTTACCTCTAGGTGAGTGTGCAAGACTTTGATTGCCTAAAAACAAGTTTAGCGAACAGTGGTGGAATGCCACTGAAATTGCTGCCTAAACATCTTTGTTATCTGTAAGTGTAGATGCTCTCTTAGTCCAACACTGTTTGTTATGTGTTTGGTTGTTAATGTTTGCAAAATAAAATAAAGCCACTAACTGCTTATTGTGTTCCAGTAGCATAACCAATTTGAATGCAAGCTAATCGCATGTGATCTGCCTAAAGTAAGGCTGTCTTCTCTAACAACTTTATAGAATGCATCAATGACAGCTGCTTTTAGGCCACGTTTATTGAGCTATTGTCACTCACACATACTGTTTGTGTTCACCATATAGAATTTAACTGGGCATTTTGGTGGACCTCAACAAAAGCCTCAAAATTGTGGGCACAGTTGCAGCAATAGCTTGTCTTGCAATTCTGTCTTTGTCTGTCTCATTTGTTCTTTTCCAGTTCTCATCCCAGACACCTTGGGGTCTACTAAATGTATTTATAAGCTGTACCCACTATTTCATCACCCATAGTCCAGTTGTCTATGACAACCACTTGTCACTGCAATGTCTAATAAAAAGGATTGCAGTTGTCAATATGATAATCATTATAACCTGCTTCTACACTCATAGGTAATTATTAGGTATGTGGTCCAGGACACCATTGCAGAGCATAGTCCAGTTCCCAAATGCACTCATGATCACACAGCAGACAAATGAAGGATGAAGGACACAAACCCTATACCACAGGAAGCAGCACATTAACAGCTCATAGCCTTATTTCTCTGCACTAGGTGTCACACGTCTAGGCATGGCAACTAAATAGATTATATTCCTTCTGGTAAAAAGGTAGTGTGGCTAATTATGTAAAATAGGTAAAATTACCTCTGCTAATTAAACAAGTAGCAACAAATGCAAAGCAGCCTATATATAAAGTTTGATGCACTGTAAAAGACAAAACATAAAACATAACAGACATAATTGATATGCACCTAGACAATAGAAATCAAATTAAGAATACACATATACCACTTTCAAGACACATACTACTTACCACCTTTTTCTTTTATACCTTTCAAATTATAACTCAGCCATCTTCAACCAAAGTGAAAAGGGAAATCAACACACCATGCTGAGCAAACTCATTTAAGCAGATCTACAGTTACTTGCATTATCTCTTGGAGGTCAGAATGGAAACAACCTGCACTAGGAACACCCCTATTACAGGTACACATAGGAATAAACCTGTAAAACATTTTTTTTAGTATGCAGGATATTTCAGTGTGCTCACAACCAATTCATCAGTAAACAAAAAGACTCTATCACTCAAGTAACATTCATAGCATTGATAGACCAACATAGTACCACTCTACTAGGGCATCTATTCACAACTCACTTACCCGCAAATTATAAATCATCTTACTGTACATCAGTAGCATAAATGCTAAATAATTTATTTTTGAATCATGTGTGCTTGAAAACAAGCTATCCATTATAGCTGTTGCACAAACACAGGAGAAAAACAATACCCATCTCTTAGAATAACCTATCATAATATAACATATTATTACTTCAGACCACCCTACAACAGTTGCACAATGCAACAATAAACAAGATGTTAGTCCAAGTTGTGTCCCAGAAAAAATTATTCTATCAGGCATCTACATCTACATCATGCCACTTTCTTTAGTTAACATCATGGAGCATAACCCACTCACTCAGGTCACTCTACAACAAGTACAAATATGATTCAGTCATTGCACATTTTGGTGTGAACGACCTGAGATGTACCTTCCTGGACTACATGAAATGAGACATGGAAGAGCTCTCTGATCTTGTAGCCCAGACAAGTATGATCCTAGCCCTGAGTAGCATCCTGCCATCGCCCATAATGATACCACAGTACAAGGACAAAATGATTGACTTCAACAATTGCCTAAGCTTCTGGTGTCATTTTAAGGGGATCTAGTATCTGTCTGACTGGAACAACATGGTCGACAGACCACAATGCTTTGCCAGAGATGGCCTGCACCTGTCACCCCACCGGGATTCCAGATACTGGCTAAGGCTCTTGCCGCCCCTACAGTGCCTTTTTTAGGAAAGGTTCAAATGACAAATTCACCACCGTAACAGGTACAGGCAAGCACAAGCTGAGGTAATGCTACTCAATGTTAGACGTCTAATCCTCAAAATCTACTCACTTGAGGCACTCCTTAAAATGGAGAACATCAATATCTGTGCAGTGACTGAGACTTGGTTCAAGACTGCAGAGAGCACTCCTGCATTACCAGGCTATAACTCATACCACACCTTTCGGCCATCTAACCTGGACCAGAACACTAAAGGCGGAGGCGTGTCCATATTTATTAAGGATATCCACACCTCCAAGCTAGTTGCTCAGCATAATGCATCTGAAATTATCCAAGTGCTACTACCTCTGGACAAAACTGCAATCCAAACTGTAGCTTGCTACAGATTCCACACCATGCCCCAGGATTCTTACTCCTCTTTTCTTGATATACTGGAAAATATTAGGGTTCAACCAAACACCCTAATAATGGGCGATTTCAACTACCCCACCATTAACTGGGAAAACTACTCATGTACCAACTGCTATGCTCAACGCTTTCTGGAATTCATAAATGCCAATGCCGTGGATCAACTTATCCACACCCCCACCAGGGGCAACAATATCCTAGACCTATTCCTTACCAACATGAGTGACCGGTGCTCCACACCTGAAGTCAAATCCTTGTTGGTCAGATCCAACCATAAGCTATCCACATCCCATCCCCACCCCCCATTAAGGAAACCACTGTAAAAAAAATTTTCCAAAGCCAACTTCATGCTTCTTAAGACAAAAGTGGCAAACGTCATGATATCCATGCAGGAGGACAATACAGTTACAACTGCTGAATCCTGCACAAATGCATTCTATAAGCACTTATACGAGTGTATGGATTGTGCTATTCCTAACAGTACTAAGATGCTATCCTCCAAAAAAGGAAGCCAATCTGGTGGTCCCCTGCCATAAACAAACTCTACAACAGAGGGAAGAAACTGTTGCAAAAGAGAGTAAAATCCCATGAGTGGATGAATTCCCTGGTCAGCCTCAGTAAGAAGCTGAGATCCTTTTAAAATCTTCCAAAGCTAGCTACGAAAACAATATTGCCACTGATTCTAAGGACAACCACAAAGCATTCTATAGCTATTTCAAGAATCTCAATGACAACACCCAAATCTGCTCTGAGTTACAGTACAATGGCATGAAAATTACAGAATCAACTGATATTGCCAACATCCTGGCAGATAGGCTCAGTGCTAACTTTACCCCCCTCTCACTCCCTAAAGGGCCCATATCTATACCGGGAGAATGCAGAGTCCCTGTAATCACAACTATGCAGGCAAAAACTGCAATCTCTAAAGCCAAGAACACAGCATCCATGGGACTGGACAACATCCCAGGCTGCATTTTACACGAAATTCAGAATTAACTGGCTCCCTAGCCTTACATCAGGCTTCATGCCCACTAAATGGTGCACAGCAGCAGTTATCCCACTCGACAAAAGGAGAGCCACCATGAACCCCAGGAACTATCGCACTATTAGCCTGATGAGCCTGGTCTGTGAGGCTATGGAACATATCATCATCGAACTTATAAACAAAGACATCGGTAACCTCCAAACTCTGGACCCCACCCAGTTCAGGTTTGTGAAAGGCAGATCATGCCTCTTGAACCTGATCAACTTCTTTGAAGCAGTCACCAAAGCCGTAGACAAGGGTAAGGTGGTTCATACAGTCTATTATGACCTCACCAAGGCTTTTGACACCATCCTCCATTCTGGAATTATAGATAAACTCACTGAATTAGGTATAAATCCCTATGTCACAAGATGGGTTGCAAACTGGCTCACTGACTGAACCCACACTGTAAAAGTTGCAGACTCCAACTCTGACTTCAAACCAGTGACAAGTAGAGTACCACAGGTTTCAGTCCTGGGTCTTCTCCTGTTTGGTATCTACTTCTTTGAAGTACAGGCTAACACAGAAGGTCTCTGGCTAATGAAGTTTGCAGATGACTGCAAACTAGAAGCCATAGTTGAGTCCCCAAATGATATGGACATCCTACATTAGGGCCTCACTGAGACAGATGCCTGGTGTCAGAGCCATGGCCTCAAGCTTAATGCCAAGAGTGCATCATCATCCCCTTTGATAAAAACTCTGTCCCTATGAACTACCACATAGGTGGCAGTCTACTTAATGCCGAATGTGTAATAAGAGACCCTGAGACCCAGGTGGACAGTACTTTCTCCTTTGATAATCCCATCGCCACAGTAGTCAGGAAATCCTTCTATGTGGCACACCTTATCAGGAAAGGGTTCTCATCCAGGAAAAAAGAGGTTATTGTTCCCCTGTACTCATCACTCATTAGACCCATTATAGAGTACAACTCCCCTTTTGAAATGTACCTCACAAGACATCTGCAACAGCTGGAAAGGCTGCAGAAGTACCTCACCAAGAGGATTACTGGCCTCAAACATATGCCCTACACTGACTGTCTCAAAAAACTCCATCTTTACTCCATAGCATATCACCTACTTTGAGGTACTCTCTGCCTAACATACAAAGCTATGCCAAACCCAAAGCTGTTGGACATGCTACACCTAAAGAAATCCCAATACCTCTGAGATACACGCTCTAGGGACCTAAACCTTGTCACCACAATAAATAGAACATGCTGGAGGGATAGATTTCTACCCCAGAGACTGCCCATATTCTGGAACAAACTACCCATCTCTGTTAAGCAGAGTTCCTCATTAACACTCTTCAAAAAAATATTGATGAGTGGATGGGAAATAGGAAATTCCCCTCGGGGATCACTTCTGTGGCTCTGCTCAACAGGGGAACAGGAAAGTAACCTTCTTGGGTGGTGAAAGCCAAGGAACCTTGTTGGCTAGGCTTACTTAGGCCCTTGAGTCAATAGCCTAGTACCTACCTATGAACCTATGAACATTGTGTACCCGACATTCACAGTCAATGCCTCAGAAACAAGATCAGCCTAATGGAACATCATTTTTGAAAGCCAGGGACCAGTCCATTCCAGACTATATAGAACCCTGTCCATCTTAAACCTAACACAAGCAGCAGGATCACCAACAAAACTGGCATACCCATTGCATTGTAGTACCTTACTAGACATATGTGTAACAAACAACTGACAGTGGTGTATCTCCACTATGACTTACTCAAAGTTCCTCAGTGATTACTGTTTTGTAATTATACAATGGTCATTTAAAACCAGGAACCTACCAGGTACTTTGAAATTTATCAGGATGATTCCAGACTCCATGGACTCTGCACTACTGTTGAAATAAAATGATAAGATGGGTCCAAAATCTTCCTTGGCAATATGCCCTCAACTCCTCCCCACTCTTTTCAACATGACTCTGACTACACAAGGTAAATTCTAGCTACTAGCTACAAAAAAAACATAATTTGTACTTGCTGGCACCTTGTATAAACCTAATTAACTCAGCTATCACTACAAAAAGCTTTGATGGTGCAATAACAGTGTACCTTCAAAATGTTGAGCGAGACATCGTCGAATCCACTTACGGGAAGTCCGAACTCCGAATGCTGAAAAAGAACACCAATATTCTGAGCCGTACAATCTCACCCCCTTCTTGACCCATGTTAGGACTTGCTGTTAGGTGTGGCATGATCGGAAATTCTGGCATTCAAATTCTTTTTCAGCATTTGGACCATTCGATATTATGGATTTCATGAAATAGGTTCAATGATGTGACAAAACAGTGAAGCAGAATCGACATTATGAAGGTAAACTGCAATAACACCTCAGGTCTAAATCCACAGGTACCTTGAGGTCAGTTTAAGCAGTGAAGTAACTTCTGTCATTCAGACAGTCCATCAGTAATAAGGCCCTTACAAATTCTCTTGTTAGCTTTTCTGTCTCCCGTGGTATGATGCTAGAAGGACTATAGCTGTCAATGTGCTTCCTACAAAGTTGGAATATTGTCTGTTCATTATTTCCTTACAACTGAAGACACAAAACATCCTCCAAATAATGGTCAACAAAGCCTATACTTCTATTTACATTAGGAGTGAACATCACTGCCACAGCTTAGCCAAAATTTACCAACTAGCTTCTACAGCAAGAGCTAGACAAATTAGTTCCTTGTATATAAGTTACTGCACTGAACCAAAACCACTGCACAGCCCTCCCTACCAATCAACATTCAACACACTGCAACCTCCATTATTTCACTTAGAGCACACTTTTTTCTGTTCATATCTCCTTTTTTGGTTGTTGTAGCTCAGAAAGACTTTTAGGTAAATAGCTCCAGTGCCTGAAATAACCTACCCAGTAACATCAGAAATCGTTGTCTCTTTAGGCAGTCCAGGACACTTCTAAAATGAAAGCTGCATCACTGACAATGGGTAATTAACATGCAGCCAGGTGTCACACTTATTGTTTATTTATGTATTTAATTATGGCCAGTACTTGTTCATGCAATTATGTTATAACATCTCATTGGGACTTCTATCTACATTAGTAATGTAAATAATAGAAATACTGCACATTATCTACTTTACCATTTCATATTCAGGTGAACATAATATGTGATGCCCTACCTTGCTGTGCCAGTCCTTTGACTGTATATTTGTGCATCTGGATTCCTTGATATGTATTTGTAAACTGCAGTGAAGTGGTTTACATCTTGTATGCCTTATCAGTGGTCTTCCTAAAAGTCTGCATTGTACTTAACTGTAAACCTGTGTATTGTACTTAGTGCTGACATTTATATGTCAAGGTGTATGACTAAATATCATATACACTAGAGTTAGAATTAGCTCCACTGAAAATAAACAATTCACATTACACATCACAAACAAATCACATACTGTTGACTAACTAAGAACAACTAAAACAGCATATTTGCAGAACAAGCATCCCCCCATGTGGCAATATGCACCTGCACCCATGTATCGAAATATACTAACTCCAAGAGGTGGGATTCCAAAAAAACTAAGCATCATACTACTATAAAGTTTTAGGAGTAATTAATGGGGTGAAATAACAAACAGTATTAAGTATAATAGGAATACTGAAAAGGCAGACTTTATCCAATAGACCAATGCAGTGTATTCCGGCTTTCCATACATCATAGTTATATACGCATATACACAAGTGAGAATTCCACTAATTCTTACATTATTGCAGTCTTACATTTTTTTTTTGGAGTAATTAAAGGGGTAATTTAACAAGCAGTGTTTATGTATGACATAAGTGTAGCTAGTTAATTTGGTGCTTGGAATGTCCTATGATCTGGGGGCCCCAACTCCAAAAAAGAAAAAAAAAAGGTCAATTCAGTAATATAATACTTAGGAGAAACCCAGATAGGCCTGTTCTTCTTTCTCCAATCCAGGAACCTTGAGTAGCAAGAAAAAAAAAAAAAGCAAAGCTATTCTTAAACTGTAACATTTGTACCAAATGTTTTGCTGCAGTTTATGCCACACTGCTTCATTTCAGACTACAAATGCAAATGCATAAAAATAAAGCTCATCTGGAATTTAAAGGGTAGCACACTGCTTGCCAGAAACAAATATACATGTATATAAATGACAAACATACTCAACCTGAATATCATAATGATTCACTTTATTACACAGCCTCATAGATATGCAACTATTTGTATATGGAACTGGTATGCAGCATACCGTCATGGGCAGCGTAATTCACATTTCTACACAGCCAGTTAGATATGTAACTATATACATACAGAACTGGTATACAGCATACTGTCATGGGCAGCGTAATTCACTTTTCTACACAGCCAGTTATCTATGTAACTATTTACATATGGAACTGGTATGCAGCATACTGTCATGGGCTGCATAATTCACTTTTCTACACAGCCAGTTAGCTATGTAACTATTTACATATGGAACTGGTATGCAGCATACTGTCATGGGCAGCATAATTCACTTTTCTACACAGCCAGTTATCTATGTAACTATTTACATATGGTAATGGTATGCAGCATACTGTCATGGGCTTGATAATTCACTTTTCTACACAGCCAGTTATCTATGTAACTATTTACATATGGAACTGGTATGCAGCATACTGTCATGGGCTGGATAATTCACTTTTCTACACAGCCAGTTAGCTATGTAACTATTTACATGTGGAACTAGTATGCAGCATACTGTCATGGGCTATGCAATTCACTTTTCTACACAGCCAGTTATCTATGTAACTATTTACATATGGAACTGGTATGCAGCATACTGTCATGGGCAGCGTAATTCACTTTTCTACACAGCCAGTTATCTATGTAACTATTTACATATGGAAATGGTATGCAGCATACTGTCATGGGCTTGATAATTCACTTTTCTACACAGCCAGTTATCTATGTAACTATTTACATATGGAACTGGTATGCAGCATACTGTCATGGGCTGGATAATTCACTTTTCTACACAGCCAGTTAGCTATGTAACTATTTACATGTGGAACTAGTATGCAGCATACTGTCATGGGCTATGCAATTCACTTTTCTGCACAGCCAGTTATCTATGTAACTATTTACATATGGAACTGGTATGCAGCAGACTGTCATGGGCAGCATAATTCACTTTTCTACACAGCCAGTTAGCTATGTAAGTATTTACATATGGAACTGGTATGCAGCATACTGTCATGGGCAGTGTAATTCATTTTTCTACACAGCCAGTTAGCTATGTAAGTATTTACATATGGAACTGGTATGCAGCATACTGTCATGGGCAGTGTAATTCATTTTTCTACACAGCCAGTTAGCTATGTAAGTATTTACATATGGAACTGGTATGCAGCATACTGTCATGGGCAGTGTAATTCACTTTTCTACACAGCCAGTTATCTATGTAACTATTTACATATGGAACTGGTATGCAGCATACTGTCATGGGCAGTGTAATTCACTTTTCTACACAACCAGTTAGCTATGTAAGTATTTACATATGGAACTGGTATGCAGCATACTGTCATATGCAGCATAATTCACTTTTCTACACAGACAGTTGCCTATGTAACTATTTACATATGGAACTGGTATGCAGCATACTGTCATGGGCAGTGTAATTCACTTTTCTACACAGCCAGTTATCTATGTAACTATTTACATATGGAACTGGTATACAGCATACTGTCATGGGCATGATGTCAATCAACTTTCTGTGCTATGAACATAACATAGATATGGACAACACACACACGTGTGGAAAAATATGAATTAGTACCCACAAAAAATGCACACAATAAGCACTACAGTGGAAATATAACATCTAATTTAAACAGTTTCCAAATCATCATCATCGTCATTAACCCCCTTTTTCACATTTTGTACATGGGGTCGGAGTGTTGTGTTAACTGTCTCCTAGTCTCTTGATTCAGTGCTACGCTACTGTCTTCTTTGACACTCATGCCTAACTGTCACAGATCTTCTCTCACACAATCGATATACCTTTTTGCTGGATGCCATCATTTCCTCTTACCGTCTTCCTCTCTGTCCCAAATCTTCTCCCCCAGATTGTCTTATGCTTTTCTGCTCATGTACATGAAACACCACAATCTTTTCTCTTTAATCTTTTCTGCAATTGGAGTTACTTTGGCTTCTGCTCTTATGTCCTCATTTCTTCATCTGTCCCACAGTGTGCACCCTACCACCTGTCTCAGACACTTCATTTCCATCACCTCTAGCTTCCTCATCTTCTGTCTCTTTACCACCCAGGTTTCTGTACCATACAGTAGTACTGGTCACACCAATGTCTTATACCCCTTACTTTTCTGCTTTGTTGGCATTCTTCTGTCATAACTTACCCCCTGACATTCTGTGCCAGTTGGCTGCTGCCCCTCTGATTCTAGCTTTGTCCTCTTCATTCAGACTTGCTTTCTCCTCAACTACCCCTCCCAGATACTTGAAGCTATTAATCTGTTCCACTATCTTTCCTTCTATCTCAGTTCTCAGCTTCTTCTGGTTCCCCAATTTGCTGTCGTTACCTCTTTCTTATCTGTGCTTAGTTTTGTCCCATGTGCATTCAATTTTGCATTTCATTCCCCTATCCTTTGCTAAAGTTCTTGCTCAGAGTCTGTGTGCAATGCCACAATGTCTGCATACAGTAACTTTGCTGATATTTTCCCTCTGACCTTTTTGATAATGCAGTCCATCACCCATATGAACAGCAGAATTATGAGGTTAGGCCTGCTCACCTCTATTAGAGAGAGGAACATGACAATATGCTGGAGTGAGGCAGTGTTCCTTGTGGCCCTAGACCTTGGTCAAGACTCAAGCCATGAATGATAGCTGGACTAGATAAATTGGTAGGAGATGATGGGGTATTGTCTCTTTAGCAAGGTGATGGGGGCACACCTAAAGAGTTGCCCATGCCTAATAACTCACAATTGCCTTCTTTTTTTTTTAAAACAAGTTTATTGTTTTTAACATACAAAATAAATATCATAACAATTTTATACAAGTAATTAAAATAGAAATGGTTATAACATTCAATAAAATAACCAAAGTATTTACAAAGACATCCACTACAATCAAATCAATTAATTAAACTAAAATACCATACTATTGTAGCTAAGATTTTTTTAACAGATTTTGTAAAGTATCTCATATAATATAGTAAGATGTTTTTCTAGTAGTTCTTGATTTTATTGTCATCAATTCCATATGGCACACTACAGTCATAACATTTTTAAATTCATTAAACGAAGGAGGAGTATCTGAAATCCAATTTCTGGTTATTATTTTTCTAGTCACTGCTAGAATAGACCATAACAAGGGGAAGCTTAATCTTTTTAACACTTTGAGGAACAGGAGTGTTGAATAATATAAGTGATTTAGAAATAATGAAATTATCTGTAAAAAGAGCCTGCAAAAAATCATTGATTGACTTCCAATATTCTTTCAATTTTATACAGTCATAAAACATATGTGCCCAACCAGCATTAATTTCTACATTACATCTTTTACATAGATTGTCTTTATTATTTATTTTATTCATCGTCAAAGGTGTATAAAAGGATCTATGTAAAAATTTCCAAGTAAAAAGTCTCCAAATAATGGAAGAAGTAGTTTTATAAGCAGATTCCAATATATATTGTTTATCTTGTTGATTTGGTGATTCACCATTAATGGAAGTGAAATAATTCCATTAGGTATCTACACTATAATAAGTTTCTTCTCTGATAATTTTATGTATGTATGAAAGCTTACCTTTATCAGAAACTTTATGTTGTAAATTTAATATCAAGCAATCAATCAGTATTGGAATAGATTCTTTAACTGTTATGGACATTAAATCAATTTTATTAATAAGATGTTGTCTAAAGGTCTGAACTTCTAACCAACAAGTTTCTCTCAGATCAAATTCTTGTTTTAAGTAGTCTAAATTTTTAACTTTATTATCAGATAGCAACTGATACCAGTACTTTAGATCATTTTCTGTGACTAAAAGAGTTCTTTCTGAAGTGGATGACAAAAGCATACCTTGTGTATACATTATAGGAAATAGAATAAAATTCCATTCCTTATACTTAGGATGCATGAATATAAAATTATGATAACTAATAATAATGTTTAATGGATAACTAACTATATATTTTGGTGTAATAGGTGAAGTACAAAATTCTTTTAGTAACCATAACATGGAGTTATTTACAATCATATTTTTATGTGTTAAAGAGATTTTCATGAAGTGAATACTAATTAGTTCCCAGTAATCTTTCCATTTTGCAACATATGACTGATCTATTAACAAAGTAATAACTTTTATAATAGAAGAGATAGTATATAAGTTAAAGTCTGGAAAAGAAATGCCCCCTTGAGACCAGCTATTAGTATGTTTCTTTAATGCAGTCCTAGGTCTATTAGGTGCCCATAAGAAATTTAACATTAGTGTATTCAATTTCTTGATAATTATTTTTGTAGGTGGGAGTATTATTGATTGTATTATGTATAATATCTTGGGGAATATTATCATTTTGATAATTGTAAGTCTCTCTTCCATAGCAAAAAACATATTATTCCAGCTATTGAAAAGATTTTGTATATTAAGAAGACAAGTACTATAATTATTATGTATAATAGATTTGATATCCTTAGTTAATATTATACCTAAGTATGTTATCTGACCTGAATTGGGTATATATTTACTAAAATCACTAATAAGGACATTTTTTCGTGTATATATAGGTAATATTTTAGTTTTTTCTTCATTGAATATTAAACCAGAAATATTTTTAAAATTCATCATTTTATCAAATAGGGACTGCATAGAAGAATTAGATCCTGCTGATGTAATTAGAACATCATCTGCAAAAAGTTGAATTTTAGATGTTGTATTTTCATCTATATCAAATCCTTCTATATCAGTACTGTTTCTGATCAGATTAGCCCAAGGCTCCATTATTAAAGTAAATAATAATGGAGAGAGCGGACACCCTTGTTTTGTACCTTTTAAAATGGGTATTTTTTGTGAGACATATGTTCCTATCTTAATGTAAGCCAGTGCTCCTTTATATAAATGTTCAATTAGATTTACAAATGCATCTGAAAAGTTTGTGCACTTCAGTAAGATAAACAAGTAGTCCCAACTTACTGAATCAAATGCTGAACTTATGTCGAGACTAATAAGTGTTAAATCTTTCTTTTTCCTATTTGCAAAATCAATTAATGTTAGAGTTCTCCTTATATTATCAAAAGTATTTCTATTTACAATGAAGCCCGTCTGATCAATATCTATAATGCCTGGGATGATTGCCTTCAATCTATCAGCAAAAATACTCATAAACATTTTATAATCAACATTAAGTAATGAAATAGGTCTATATGAAGTGCATCTAGTTGGATCTTTATTGGGTTTTAAAATTGGCGAAATAAATGTGTATTGCCAAGATGGGGGAGTTATTAACTAATTTTGGGCCAAAATAAAAACCTTATGTATTAATGAGTATGTACTTTTAGAAAGAATTTTATATATCTCTGGTATAATACCATCATTACCTGGTGCTTTGTTTGATTTAAGCTTGTTTATTTGTGTAACAACCTCTGTATATGAAATATTTTTATCCAATAGTTTAGTCTGTTGTTTATTAAGTTTTTTATTCATGTTTGTAGTTATACATTTCTTTATTTTATCTTTAGGTTCCATGTTAATGTTATTATGATTAATTTTGTGAAAGTGATTTCTAAATTCATCTAATATTTCTGGTAGACTAGAAACATTCTTCTTTTTCCTTAGAGAGAAAATTTCTTTGATATGATTTTGCTTATTCAACCTTTTTGTTTTATTTTTAAGTCTATGTAAGTATTTGGGACTTATTGAGTAAGACAAAAACTTGTATTTCTCTAAAGTTATTTTAATTTTATGAGTTAAAATTTCTTTGTATTTCTCATTTAGTTTGTTTATTTCTTCAATGACTTTTTTGTCCATAATATTTTCTTTATTATAATGCTTATAAGAGTCTAATTTACTTTGAATATCTAATAATTCCTTATCCCAAGATTTCTTTTTATTATTATACCATCTGATACTTTGTCCATATAGATATGATTTTAAAGCATCCCAAACATAAACAATGGAGACTTCAGGAGTATTATTTATGTCTAAAAAATGTTGCACTTCTGAAAGTATATAATCTTTATAGTCTTTTAGTTGAGTTAAGTATGCTGGTATCCTTTTGATCTGAACATTGTAAGTACTTTTTATCATGAACTCAAAGACAATTGAATTATGATCTGATATAGGACATGAAATGATTTTAGAATTAATTAATTCTGTTACCATCTGGTTAGAAAAAAAGACTCTATCTATTTTTGAATAAGTTTTATATCGGTTAGAAAAAAAGGTGTATGGTAATGATTTTGAGTCTATCTGATTATTAATATCATTCAAATGATATGAATTAACAAAATCCTTTAAATGTTTTGCATTAGATGTAATTTTCCTTTTTCCTATAGTAGTAGTATCTTTTTCATGTAGGATACAATTAAAGTCACCTGCTAAAATAATATCTCCTATAGAAAATGATATGATCTTATTAAGATGGTATTTCACTGTATTAATACCAATTCCTGGTATCCAATATACATTGATTAATGTATATGTCTTTCCATTAATTTGTATTGTAACCATACAAAACATTCCTTTATCATCTTCATAAGTCTTGATAGTTTTAGGTATGGGCATACTTTTATTCCATAAAATAGCCACTCCTCTTTTTTTCTGAGTGTGCTCTGAACTAACTAATACTGTATATTTATTAGTGGCTAATTTATCAATATCCTTTTTCAGGAAATGTGTTTCTTGAAGGAATACTAATTTGGCCTTATGTAAATTAATGTATCTCATTAAGCTTGCCCTTTTACATGGATTATTCAGTCCATTAATGTTGAAAGAAATTCCTTTTAGAGAAGTCATTTGACATTATTTAAACATATAAAACTTATAATCAGAATAACAATTAACAAAATAAGTAATGTTATACCTCCTCCTTTAGGTGTACCATTAAATATAGCTGTATTTATTGAAACTCTTATGGGATTTTGTATAAACTTCATTTTTGCTTGTAGTAACAATAAGTTTATAAAATGTATTGTGGATGTCAGAACTATATACAAACAATAGTAAACAGAAGAAAATAATATAAGGATAAAACCTTGCACCCAGCCTGGAGTTAAAAACTCCAACTTTGAGTAGCACACACCACTCAAGTTAACCCCCTACCCTAAGCAGCAGTACCTCAGCTGCCACCTTATCAATTTAATACTGGTTATTATTAACTAAAGTTAAGACAAAGCTAAACATTTGATAAATCAGCATCATATAAACAAATAGGAACTTTTAGAAACAATTCATACTACTATGTACATCTATTTAGTATACTACATTTATAATCAAATAGCATTCAAATAAACTTGATATTGAGAACCGAGAAGAGAGAGAGAAAGAAAAGAAGAGAAAGAGAGAGAGAGAAGGAAAAAAAAAAGGGGGGGGGCATATCTACATATTAATTTATTCAAAGTTTGTAAAAATAAGTTCTTATGTTCATTTAGAGTCAATAACTTAGGCTATTATGGTTCAGACATTACATATATTAGGATATTCCTATTTTCTGTCATAGAAATGCAGTTAACAGCTTCTAAAAGACTTTAAATTACTTGCATCAAAACTTTCTTCTCATACTTATTATTGCCAGATAAATAAAATATTTATGTTCATAAATATGGTTACAAATCATACTGCATAGCTATGTAAATTCCCAGATATACTTAAATCATTGTGAAGAAAGACATCTGTATTTTATATATCTGTACTGCTGCTTTAAAATATGTCACATGACAACTTCTTCTAAGATAAAATCATAATGATATTTATGCTTGTCAGTTAGATAAGTCAAATGAATTGTAGTATTATATATGTTTAAATCATAAGTATTTACATACATTAATATGTTGCAGTCATGTAAACTTTCAAAAACATATGTATATATGTTTTACTTTCTATGCCTTCTAAAATATCACACTAGCTTACTATGGCATACTGAATAATTTAAAATCATTATAACTTTCATATTTTATAAATTATAACATAAATAAGTAAGTAGTTATAAAAAATAACTCACATTTAAATGTTATAGAGTTCATTTTTCATTGCAGAGTCGCATTTGCAGCAGTTCTACTTCCTGGTAGAGTGTTCTTCTTGAATCTGCGATGTGTCAGTGTGAATTCAGGGGTCAAAGTTCAAAATGACTGCATTCAGCTTCTCTGCGTGTATTCTGAGTGTTGAAGCTTTTAAAACAACTCGAGGACACTATTCACGAGGTAACCCACATCCCAAATTGTCTCCCTTAACATTCTGGTGGGAATTTTAATAAATGCAAGTGACTGACATTCATTTAGCAATACAAATGAAACTAAACAGAGTAAAACCTTCACGAAGTATTTTACAAGTTATTACAGTCTCTATGACAGTTAAACTAAGCCCACAGTTATTAATATATAATACAACTATTTTTTTATGCCCCAATTCAATTTTTTATACAAATCTCATTTTATACATGTATCAGTATTATCTAAAGCATGTAAATGTACTTATATGAAAGAAAAAGAGAGAGAGAGAAAAGAAAAGAAAGAGAGTAGAAAATAAAAAGAGAGTGTGAGAAGAAAGAGAAAAGATAAAAAAGGAAGCTATAAAAAGTATCTACAGTGAAATATTACTTGCTGTTTATATTAATAAAGATAGATATGAAACATATTATTTACTACTATTTTAGTTCTAATTATTAGTAATTAAATCATGACAGATTATTTGTTAACATGTATAAGCAATAGAATCATGGCAAAATAATTAGCAACAGTATTTAAACAGCATATATACTTTTTTTTAAAAAAAACTAATAAGTTATTATTCCACTCATCATATTTTCATCATACTTCTCTCTCTCTCTGCCCTCCCCCACCCCTTACTGAATGCATAGTCTAAAAAGAATGTCATTATTTAAAACAAGAAGAGAGAAAAAAAATGTATCAAGTTACTAACCTTGGGTCTCTTTATCACAAAGAGAAACAAGTTGATTGATAGCTTGTTATTTGTTCCTCAGATATTTTGACTATTTATGAAACAAAAACAGTTCTTTGTACACAGAAAATAACTTTGATTAAATCTTTTTTAGAATATTTGTGGCTTTCTGGAGATGCAGTAACTGTATTTGAAGAGATTAATAATGAAGAAAAAGAGAGAGAGAAAAAAAAGAAAAAACATAGAACATGTCATTTGTTTTTTAGTCTTTTTTTCTTCACTGAAGTCTTCCAAGAAGCTTCTGTTGCCAACCTCTTTAATGAAGGACTAGCCCATTCCATTTCCTCTATTTTATCCAAAATCTTATTTTTTTTGATATACAGCAATGCAGAGTCTAAGTCTTCAAAAATTCTTCTATATTTTCTGGCAGTCCAAAAATCCTAATATTATTGTGCCTAGATCTATTTTCCAGGTCATCAAGTTTAGTTTGTAGATGTGTGTTCTGCTTCAGCAAAAACTCAATGTTAATTTCTTCTTCCTGGATTCTATTCTCCATGTCATTAACAGTCTCTTCTATGCCTGTGATCTGAGTCTTCTGTTGTTGCAAGTCTAGATGTAACAAATCTATTTGTTTTGTAGTTTTTTCTATGAAGTTATCAATTTTAGTATCCAGTTTGTCCATTTTGGTAGTAAGTTGCTGAATTGTAGATATCAGAGACTGAAGTTCTTTCTTAATGCTGGAATCCTGAGAATTTGTCTTACTGGAACTCATTTCAAACAGAGGAGCTGACAGAGAAATTTCCAAAGTGTTTTCTGACAGGAATATTATTGAAATTTTCTTTCTTTTTTAGATATTATTCAAGAAACTGATATTCCAAACGTATTTAGAAAGAAAATTATTTCATAAATTAATTTTTAAAGTAATTATTTCCTGTCAGTGCTGTGAGATTGGTGGAGCTGAAGAAATCTGCTGCTATCCTGTGTTCATCCTTGGCCACGCCCCCCCACAATTGCCTTCTGAATGATGCCAGCACATAGGGTATGGACCTCTTAGCATCATTTCAAATCATCCTGTGTGAGTGTCAGTGATGACTCCTAGGCTCACTTTCTTCCTGCAACCAGGTGGTGGCCTCATCAGAGAGGGGCAATCACCTGACTGATGCTGAATGACTGTACTATTGGGCAGAGGAGGGCTTAGTGGAGGCAAATATCCACAAATGTCATCTCAACTCATGCAACTTTCTAGGTTTTATGTACATTCTACTTGAACCTTGGCTCTGTCAGGACACTTTGTTTGTTTTTTCTACAGGTTTTATGTATGTGATGCAGGGCTTACCACCAGTGTGAGAGATGAAAGGAGTTGCAGAAACCTGAACTTTGCAGGTTGTATAGAATATTGCAAGTAGTTTGAGTACCTTGCAGTATGTTTATGGTTGGGTTGTGAGTAACAAGGGTGACCACTACAGTACTAAGATTTATCTGATTTTTTAATTATCATATTTCCAGGATGACATGGACTGTATAGGCCATGAAAATTATAGTAGCTGTCTGATGACTATGCATTGGGATGACTGCTGGTTATGTAGTTTGGCATATACATGTCATGCGTTCATCTAGGGTTCAAGTGTGTATGCTTGTCAACACAGAAAGACCATTTCCATTCTAAGGATGTAAATTTATA
Organism: Protopterus annectens; assembly: GCF_019279795.1. NCBI lineage: Eukaryota > Metazoa > Chordata > Ceratodontiformes > Protopteridae > Protopterus > Protopterus annectens. The sequence continues at coordinate 396,654,709 of NC_056726.1, forward strand.
ATGATTTTATATCTAAGAGACTCAGGAAGGAGGCACATGGAAAGCACATAACATTATTTGAATGGTCACCAGACTGTGGAATGTACTAATGTACTTGATGACTCCCTATTGAAATGTCGGCACTCGAAATGGCAAGTTCCAACAAGCTGAAAAGAAGACCAAAAACCCAGAAAAGTACAAATATCAAAAATCGCTCTTCTCCTTTAAATCCCCTGAACTTGCATAAACCAAGTCAGAGATCACTATTCCATGCTAACTAACAAAACTAAGGCAAGACCCCAAAAATGGAAGAGCACTCTCCTCAGCCTCATCAGGCAAATAAGACAACATGTCAAATCCCCTAAGGGTAATTTTGAGGAAAAACTTAACAATTATAGCCAAGAATAATCATAAGGCCTTTTACAGCTATGTATAATGTAGCTTAAAAGGTAGGACCCAAAAATGTGCCAAATTAATGACTAATTGTATTGCGCACACTGATCCTGTAGAGATAGCAAACTTGCTAGAGGACAGATTTGGCAGAAATTTCACTCCCTTATCCCCTCCAAACGTGTCACAAACTTTGCTCCAACTCCCCAACCCAATCCTACATATTCAAAGAGCAGGTCATTAAAGCCTTGTCTAAGTCAAAAAACACAGCCTCTATGGGACAAGACGGCATCTCAGCCTGTCTTCTAAACAAACTAAAACATGAACTAGCATCACCATTAAGTACTCTATTCAATCATAGCCTAACACTAGCTTTGTTCCTGCAGAATGGAAAACAGCAACAGTTATTCCCCTTCACAAAGGTGGCTTAGCAACAGACCCTGGGAATTATAGACTCATAAGTCTGACCAGCCTCATCTGTAAAGCCACGGAATGTATCATCATGGACCTCATAAATAAAAACATAGGCGACCTCCAAACCCTAGATCCGACCAAATTTGACTTTGTCGATGGCAAATCCTGCCTGCTAAACCTGGTGGGTTTTTTGAAAATGTCACCAGGGCCATTGACTAGGACAAAACTCTGTACACAGCATACCTCGACTTGGCAAAGATCTTTGAATAAATCCCACACTCAGCCATTACTGATAAACTTACCAAACTGAATGTAAACCCCTTTGTTGTAAGATGGGTTGCCAACTGGCTTACAAATCCATCACACACACTACCAAAATGGGTGACTCCACATCAAACAGCAAACCTCTCACCAATGGGGTGCCACAAGGGTCAGTGCTGGGTTCCCTACTATTTAGTATATACTTCTCAGAAGTTCAGACCAAAACTAAGGGGCTGTGACTGACCATGTTGTGGACGATTGCAAATTGGGTGGAATTATTGAATCTCCAGATGATGTCAGTATACTTCAGGAGTGCTTACACAGACCAACGACTGGTGTCTTAGTCATGGTCTCAAAGTGAATGCAAAGAAATGCATCATCATTCCCTTCAGTAAAAACAATGTTCTTTCACACTATCAAATTAACAACAATACCCTATGTGCATATGAAGTGGTAAATGATCTAGGATCATAAGTAGACTGCAACCTTAATTTGACCACCATGTGTCTAATGTAGTAAGGAAGGCTTTCTATGTAGCAGTCTTAATTAGCAAAAGCATCACCTCTAGAGTGAAGGAGATTATAAACCCTGTATAATCATCACTAATAAAGCCCATAATTGAGTGTAATGCCCCTTTCGACACGTACCGTACAAAGCACCTATTGCAACTGGAGAGACCTCAGAGGTTTATTACTAAGAAGATCAAGGGACTCCAGCAAATGCCTTACACAGACTGACTACGGTCCCTGTCACTATACTCAGTAACATATAGACTTCTGAAGGCAGACTTATGCCTGGCTTACAGAGCAATCTCTGACCCAAACCTAATGAATTTGCTGTACATCCATAAATCAAACAAGACTACAGCTACCCATTCCAGGGATCTAAATATGGCATGAGACTTGAATAGGACATGTTGGATTGACAGATTTATTTAGCAGAAACTGCTGCATCTTTGGAATAGGTTGCCAATTCATGTGAAGCAGAGCACCTCTATGACACTGTTCAAAAGGAACCTGGACGAGTGGATGGGGCGCTGTAAATTCTTTCCAAGGATAGTGTCCATTACCCTCCTGGACATGGGCAGCCATTAATAAATACAATCCTGAGTATTGACTAGAGTATCTATTGTATTACATTGGGATGAAATGGCTAGGCTTGAATGATCTCCGGATTGATAGCCTGGTAACATCCCATGATCCTATGAGCCTATGTTCCTATAAATATTCAGACAAATGGTCATCCAGGACTTATTATATGTAAGTTTGTTTTTCAGCCATTCAGTCTCCGTGTTTTAAGACTTGCTCAAATGGTTACCATTCTTGGCTTGACACATTACACAAAGCAAGCCCAATACATAGGC